>NC_079149.1:33981504-34005691 GCF_945859685.1 Eupeodes corollae | reverse complement strand
GGTCATCAATAAAGTTTGAAAGTGCGGTAACACAGCTGTGTTTCTTCCGAAAACCAGATTGATAAGAGCTGAGCAGTGAGTTAGTAGATAGAAAAACGTTAATTTGCTTTTAAAGGATCCTTTCAAAAACTTTCGACAAAAATGGCAATACCAAGATCGGTCTAAATTTATCTCTTTTTGCTGTTTTGGGAAGTGGAATGATTTTAGCAACTTTCCATGACTTAGTGTTTTAATGAGGACGTCAAAATAGTATTGAAAGCAAAAGTAATATATGGCAATACAACTGGCAATATCATACACACAAAGTTAGGATGTATATCATCGAGCAAAAAAGCTTTTGACTTCATAGAAAGAACACTTTCGACTGCAGAAAATTCAGGCTCAATACTGTCGCGTTTGTCAGTAAAAGAAAATGAAGAAATTGAATGCCAAATTTGTGGGACCTGTGACGGTGGAGAATAAATGAATTTTTATTAAGTTTATTGCCATCAATGTCCTCAACAGCACCAAATTTTCTCTTTCCGAATCCGATTCTGCTTAGATTTTTCCAACCAATTGAACTTGTGCTAAACTTTTGAGAAAATTATTGATATTAAGCCTTGCGTATCATAGCTACTACTCTGTTACGGAGTGAGCAAAATATACTAAGTAGCTCGGTTTGTCGATATCTTTTCCAATTCGTATAGGCGTCATCTCGCTGTTGCATTAAATCTCGCGAAAACCATGGATTATTGTTTTGTTTAACAGTTTTTGTTCTTAAAGCGACATGGGTATTATACAGTTCAGAGATATTATGTGTTAAAAATTCAATCAATTCAATTAATTTTAGCGGAGTATTGAATAATTAACTAACTATTGAAAATAAAAAAATATTTTAATCTAAAAGGCTTTAAATTTGGGGTGCCTATTAAATATATTTTGTTTTAATGTTTTAAGATTTTTTCCACCAACTTCAGATTTTTTTTACAATAATTCAAAAACTCAAAAATGATGCAAGTTCCAAAACAATTTGGACTAAAAATAGTCTTAGAATTGCTAAAATGATTTTTTTTTTTTAAATTTGTCCAGGAAAATATTATAAGACAATGGCCTTACTTTGATAAAAAATCAAAAAATTCCGACAGATCTTTATTTTGAAACTTTGACCTTAACACTCCCTAAAAAGCCAATTTGGTTTGGACCGGACCGACAAGTTTTAAAAAGGATGAGAGGAGGTAGAAACTTCTCAACCCCTGATTAATTAAATTAAAAGGATATGATACCTAGGTACCAACCTTTGGAATATATAAATGTAAGCCCATGATGAAAGTAAGTAGATATAGATACCCACAACCCATCTATGTTTATAGATTTAAACAATATACAAAAACTATCTACAGTAGGAATATGTTTGGTATTCACCTCTGCATCATCTTAAACTATTCCAACATCTGGATTTTAAAATTATTACCTAACAATCTTTCTGCCTGTTTAGATAGATATGTATGTATATACCTACCTATATTGATGCCAAAGGCACTTATGTTCAAAAATAAAGTTGTCGGCTCTGATTGAATCAAAAACGTATCTAAATAAACGTACCTACCTACAGACCTATATAAAGGCATATACAACTTATAAGTATCTATCTATGGACCTATATATCTATCTATAAAAATATACACACTCGCACTAAATAAATTGTATCTGCATCAGCCAGCCATTCCAAGTGCCTGCCAAATGTATCAAAAAAAACAATTGATTTTTTCTTTCAAACACAGTTAACTCAATAAGAGAACGATATCGTTCCATCCAACAACAAAAATCAATCTAAAACAAAATCAAAAACCAAAAACAAAGAAAGTGTATCTAAAAGATTCACTTATTCAATTACCGTTTGTTTACTTTGAATGATGAAAATGAAGCGTTTGCCTTTTGACGCGCCCAATTGTATACATAAATGCGTTACTGAGATACACACATACTCGTAGTCCGTCGTATACTTAACATCTCCCCTTCGAAATCAGTCATTATTACAAATCCCATCTCACTCTTTCTCTCTCGCATCCACTCAACTCTTATCCAAAACCCACACACCACAGCCAGTAAGACAAAGAAAGAAGATAGACAAAATGAAGTGACATAGTCCAACGGAAAAACAAACAAACAGGCGTTCGCTGCTCGCTCTCAGAACTTAATTGAGTTGTGAGAGGAACTGTGTTCATTTACCGTTTGTGTTTATGTATTCATCGGCTCCGCACAGAAGGAGAAAGAGTGAGACAACATTCTGTTTAGGGATGGTCCGCAAATTGACACGCCTCTCAAGCATTCACCAACACACCCGCACCATCGTATATGGATTAGGCAATCGAACGACGATGGCGCATGTGTGGGTCGACTTAATAGAGATATATATGTCACCGACACATTCCCAACTCATTCCCCCCTATCGGTATACGCTTGCGCTCTTATTCTTCTTGCTGTTCTTGTTTCCTTCTTCTTGCCTACTTCTATTCCATTTTCATTTTCAACTTCTTGTTTTTCGAAACGAAATCCAGTCGTCCTCGTAGAGTTCTCACTCAATCGACTGTCAGATTACAGGTGACAACTGACTGTGTCACACACGTCAAGCAGCTAAGATATTCGGCTTTCGTTCGGTTTTTCTTCTTCTTCTTCGGTTTTGTGCGGGTTTTTCTTGTGTTGTCTTCAATTGTTTTTGTAGTTGGTATAGTTTCTCGCTCTATCCTTTTTGCTCGCCATCTACGGTACTGTATGCTGTACACTGTACTCCTCCCTGCCAGTGCGCTTACCGTCTCTACTATATCTTGTGTGTGCCATAATTTTCAATTACCACCATAACAGTTCTATTAGTTGTTGGTTTGTGACGACTTCGCCGCGCCACCACCGACACCGAGGCCAAGGAGGACTCAACACTGCCGATAAGGAGCTATGATTAGTTAATTTAGTTTATGCACTCGCAGCGAACAGACGTCTGTCATCCATCAAACTCGCGCGTCAACGTCAACTACCTATCATATAGAATTTCAAATCTTGTTTTTGACATTTCGAACAAGTGTCGTCGTTATTATTATGCGATGCAAAAAGTGACAAGTGTGAATCATAAATAAAATATCTTTGTGATTTTTAAACAAATCGAATAAAATTCGAACTTAAGTTCGAAAATATTGAAAACATTTAAACAAATTTTCGAAATTAATTAATTTTAAAAAAAAGAAGTGTTTTGTTTTTGAGTGTTGAGTGCTTGATATAATTTTGTGATCTTTTGGAACAAGCAATGGCCCTTGAGGATCGTTGTAGTCCACAGAGTGCCCCAAGTCCACCCGGTGCCCCACATTCACCTCAAAGTACCTCATCACCACCAATGCACGTTCTCGACATGAGTCTGTCACAGAATCATCTTCTCCATCATCATCACCACCAACACGGCATAACAATGGCTGCCATTCATCATGCGGCCATGAATCCACTGCTCCGATATCCGATCAGTCCTTGTGATGGAAGTTTGCATGACTCCAACACAAATGACCAATCATCACCGCTGCGTCATCAAATCAAAGAGGAAGAAACAGACTCCATAATGGGTGACGAGGACAACGAACAGGACATCAGTGTGACCGACGATGACGATGATCTGTCTCAACATCGATCATCAGCAGCTCCAATGCCAGCGATAACCTTCTCGATCAGCAACATCCTCAGCGATCGCTTTGGTCATCCACAAAAGCTACCTTCAACTTCAACACCAGTGTCGCACAAGAAAGAACAGCATCAGACCAGTCCGGTGAGTGCGAATAGCATCTTCCGGCCGTTTGAGGGCGCTCGAATTCCCGAAAGATCTGCATTCACCCGCTTAACTCCACCCGCTGATGTCTTGGACTTTAGCCGGCAGCAACATCAGCAGCAACAAGCAGCTGCCGCTGCTGCAGCAATGATGCTGGAACGGGCGAGTTTCCTTAACTACTTCAACCCGGTCGCCTATCCACGAATCCATGAGGAGATTATGCGACGAAGTGCTAAACCACCGACGGCGGGGACGATGTCGTCAGGGTCAGCACTTCCTGAAAAAATGCCACCTCTCGGAAGCCTCTGCAAGGCAGTCTCTCAAATTGGACAACCGCAGCAGTTGTCTTCACCGTCGCCAGCAGCGTTACAGCACTCATCATCATCGACACAATCATGCATGTCAAGTCCACCCCCAGCGTCGAATATGTCATGCACTTCCTCGGGATCTTCGTCGTCGTCATCCTCGTCAACTGCACCATCAGGAATTGGTTCGTCATCTTCGAATACATCGTCATCACGAAAATGCAATAGCCCCCAACCAATTCCTCCACCATCGGTTGTGAGTCGTGATTCTGGAATGGAATCTTCAGATGATACTCGCTCCGAGTCCGGTTCGACGAAAGACGAAAACGGACAAATGTGGCCAGCTTGGGTCTATTGCACCCGATACAGTGATCGTCCTAGTTCAGGTTAGTACATATTTTTTCTTCTTCATATTTGAAACTTTAATTAGAGTAGATCATAGAAATGCCAAAAAAATAACTTTCAATATCTGTATCTTCGGGAAAGTGCTTAAAAAAGCTTGACAATTATCTTCAAAAAAAGTTAGTTCTGTAAGTGTGGGCAAATTTTGTTAAAATTCGCAAATTTGATTAAATATTGTGAAATATCTGTTTAAAAATTTCCCAACCAGGAACCATCTTCTTTATATTTCAACTAAGTTGGTAATTGGAATTAATCTCCAAGATTAGGCTTTTTAGACCAGTTTAGACCAATTCGGTCATACATTTTTGAAAAAGCTAAGTAATCCAACTAATTTCGAAATAAAATGTCTCCAAATCTGCTGAAAGCAGTTCAAACAATTATTGCTTTCCAGAGACATATTGTTAATGAAAAAGTAAAGGACTAAGAACGTAATCAAGTGGAACTCCAGCTTTGCTCACTGTGTACTGAATTGGTCAGTTTAGACCAATTCGATAATTTTTCATACAATTTTAAAATAGTTAAGTAATCCAACAATCCAACTAATTTGAAAACAAGATGTCACCAAATCTGCTAAAAAAAGCTCAGAACAATCGAAAAAAGTAAAGGACTAAGAACGTAATCAAGTGGAACTCCATCTTTTCTCGCTGTTTATGGTCTTAGGTCCAAAGATGCATGGAAACTTTTGTACAAAACTCAATTATTTCTTTATTGACGGCATCAAATTATGTAACCTAACAAATTATAGTCTTGTTTTCTGGAAATGAAATTCGAAAAAAAGGTATTTACAAAAAGGACAGTTTTTTAAATTAATATCAAAATAAAACGTATTCAAGCCGGTTCCTAATTCGTCAAAGTCTTATTTTTCTGATTCATATCCAAGGAAATTCCACAAGCTACAAAATTGTCCTTAAATGTTTTTTCTCTTAAAATAGCCATTCCTGACATATTTACCATAAAACTTTAAAAAACAATTCAAAAATGGTAAAAAATACAACCACCCGTGTAGAGACCATTTAAAATGCAATAAAAATAACTGCGTGAGATATCTTCTAACACTTCCGATACCATACCGCCGGACTCCTTAACTGACACCACATGACGTGATGTGTGTGTGTGTAAGGAAAACAAAATATTAGATCGAAATTTATGACACAAAACAAATGTCAACTCTATAAAATCGAAAGACATTTAAATAATACTGTTTTCTTTTTATGAGTATATTCTTCCGCACACATCTCATCGGCATCGCTTTTAAAAGATTTTCCTTTTATCTTCCATTCATCTCATGCCGAGTACAACAATAAACCGTATACAATAACTGTTGTTCGCTCTAAAGCATGTCCATGAGTCCAGTCTATAAACCCACACAAGGAGTCAAAACAATTTCAAAAATGAGGAACAAACCGAAAAACCCGTATTTTCTTATCTCAATGAAAGTGAAAAAACGAAGGCCTGTCGTCATCGTCATCATAATATGCATTTAAACTCCAATCGGAATCCTTATTTTCGTTTTTCGTTCACTCGCAACCTCTTTCCCTTGTTCCACAACTTCAGAGCTACCAAAATGCATCACAGCATCAACAAAAAAAATAACAGCCACTGCGGTATAACAAATGAATCCGAAAAGTATCTTTTTGTGTGGATAAATCTGTGTATCTTGTATCTGTTGAAAGATTTAGGTGAAAGATACACGCGTAATCACGCACACACGTCCCACTCAATTGCCGCCACATTTCTTTTAATAAAAAAAACATCAACAACAACAAAAAAGAAACCCGTATCAAGTTGCATTTTCATATAAAGAAGAAAAAACCAGGGGGCTAACTTCCCCGTGCCGTGCGTCGTCGTTGTCGTCGTCCCCCATCATGCATCCCTCTTTGAATTTTTACAGTTCACCACGGAAAAGTGCCTGCTAATTGATATTTTAAGTGGATTTAGATTTAGATAAAAATTTCAACTAGCTGCTAAAATAAAAATCGATTTTCTTCAATATAATTAAAAAATATCTATTATAAGGTAGCTCTCGAGAAAGATACATAGATACAAATAACGGGTTTTTATGAGAAACGATGATGAAGTATCTGTTAATGTGGCGATGTGTGATTGAGAAACAAACAAAAAAAAAAAACTATCTTTAAAATAAAATTGTATCTATTTTAAATTTTAACACGCAAGGAGAGAAAATACTAAAAAGTATCTATGATATACCTTTGAAGAGAAAGACCTCAAATTATAACAATTATAGATTCATATTCATATGTGTATCTATATCTAAGGAAAAATTTGCTAAAATAAGTATCTATATCTTTAGATAAGTACATATACCGGATATACTCAAAGACTCATATTTGTGTATATCTTTCTATTTGTATAAGTAAAGTATCTCGACCGCAACACTGCTTGCGGCCACATTTAATTTTCTCACAATTTTATAAGTTTGCAAACAAATGAAAATTTTCAATTAACTATAATTTTCCAACCCTTCACAAATATTATACTTAACCATCTACGAGTATTATAGGTTAGGTATACCCATAGACCTTATATGAAGCTACCTTTATCTATGTACATATTCAAGGTTTAATGGAAAGAGAAAGAAGAATCAAAAGTGGCTGACATTTTCCAACCATTTTCTAACAATATGAAGACATGGCGGGCGTTGTGATGTTTGTTAACTTGGCTTTAAAGGGTTTTCTTTTTGTTGTCTCTTTGAAAATCCCTTACTTAGGTATATCATCATAATTGTAAGAGGTTTCAACGGATGGTATATGGTATATTAAATTAGACTCCATCATTTCAATTATAAAGTAGTTTATCTTTTATTTATACTGTTAGCATATATAAAGATACTTTCTTTATACATAAAGATACTTTTAATTGGTTTTTCCGCGTGTGGCTAAGTTAGAAAACAATAAATTGTTTTATTGGAAAATAATACTTAATCGCACTATAAAGTGATTTACTTTTAGAAAAATGAACAGATTAGATATTTACCCAACATGAGGTAACTATAACTGTATATAACGGTTATAAGATAGTTTAACTATGACACAATGACTTGTAGATATTTTGTATAGAGGAAAAACAAACAAATTTACTAATAATTACACTTAACTGTTTATTAAGTAATTTATATATTTTACCATCTGAAGTAACAAGGTTGAAGTAGGACGTACATATAGAAGCAATATAGGAAACAATGAAAATGTTAACCAGGCCATCACAACAATGGAAAATTATGCCATTTTTCTTATTAAATATTTATAAGTTTACCTATTAAACTATTAAAAAATAAATTCTGATCAATATCAGACTGGATGATGAGAAGATGGTGACAAAATGATATACCCAACCCTCTAGCAAGTTGGAAAAAATATAACAATTATCGTCTATATAGGATTTGAAATTACTTAGATATTGTTACATTTCAAACTAATTGTTTAATGGATAGTTTCTTTTTAAATGAATTGGAATGTCCCACTGAGTGAGAAATTCATTAAGAATTAATATTTTATTCTGTATTTAGAAAGATAAAAATCTATCTTAGTGGAATGTTTACTTTTTTTTGTTTGTAATATCGTATTGGCAGTGATTTATACCAGATTTTATACCAATTAGTACAAAAGTTAGAATATGCAGCGAATTAATTATACATAGAAGGAAAAACGTGTAAATGATTTCATTTGAACTTCATTGTGATTATAGTTTTATATTATTTCGATATAATAAAAGTATTTTATTATTGACATTTTTAGACGTAATGATACAAAATTATACGTCATCCGGGTTTTATTTTCTATGAGTCAAGTCGTAAACTTACAGACTCAGGATACTGATTTCAACTTAAGTGTTGTTTAGACTATCGGGAAAATAGTGACAGATACTTTTAAGCTAATTTTGTATCTGAAAAAAAAAAAACTTAATTGGTATAAATAACCAATTTTTGTTGAGTAATTCAAATAAAGAGCTTGTGGTTTTAGCACCACTTTTAATATCCAAGTGTGAAAGTTTTGGAATACAACAGAACTTCAGACTTACGTCTGTTACAGAATAGCGTGGTCACTGTTAAATAATAACAACAATTGATTTTTCGAAAATTCGCAAATTTATTGATAATTTGGTCGTCAATACTTAATGCAAATACCTCAGTAGGAAGTCCAATCTCCTGCATTGTCAATTATGGCCTGGCACCGTCGGAGCATACTTTCCACTAGTTTTTCTGCATATTCTACCGGAAAATAGCTCCAAATATTCTGAATTTGTCGAGAAAGTTGATTTAAACTACATGGTTTACGTCTGCGAAGCTGCATTTTCATCAAATCCCACACGTTTTCTATGGGATTTGCATCCAGTGACTGAGATGGCCAGTCTAAAGTGAGAACTTCGTTTTGCGTCACGCTAGACTCCGATGTTTTCGATCGTTGTTCTCTTGAAGGATCCAGCTTTAATTTTTCTTGATATAGGTACTATTGCTTAGCAGATGGTTACAAAGCCTTTTGATAAATTTTCTTCTTTTTTCGGGCATTTAAATTTTCGGTAAATAAGAACAAAGTACCGAAACCTTTGTTTGAGAAGAACCCCGAAACATGGTCCTTGACGGGGTGTTTAACAGTCCGTTAAAGCATCCTACTGGTGGATGTTCTCCAGGCGTGTTTGATGCTCGGAAATGCCCAGAAGGAGGATTCATCAGAAAAAATTACGTTCCTCCAATCGCGGTCCAAGTTTTAATTCGCCCATTCCACTCGTTTTCAACGTCTTTTGCACTCAACATTGGTTTTTTCACGTAAAGTCAAAGTTGGATCTTAGAAAAGTGCGAGAATCTTTTTTGGGACATCAACGACGTCAACGTTACCGACCTTTTTATAGGGATTTATCCACTTGCTCACGAACTGCTTCGACTTTCCCATATATTTCGCAGCAGCATTTTGCGTTAATTTGGGTTCTTTCTTATGCAAACATAAAAAAATTGCGAAAGGCGTAAACACCACTTATTTCGAAAAACCACTCAATTGAAGTCTAAATTTGACAGACAACTGATTTCTTACAAAAAGCATGAAAGACTGAGGTGCCCTCTATGTCATAGAAAAAGGAAAAGGTCTCTCTGATTTTTTATCTACGTGTAACAGTGGCCACGCTCTTATGTAACAGACTTTATACCACTTCATTGAACTTTGTACAACTAAAGTTTGTAACCCTTTCGAAGGATTTTATTGCAACTATTTTTTAATTAAGTAAACTTTCAATCCTACTTCGTTAGATTAAAAGTACCATTGGATGTTTTGAAGTCTGAGAAAATAAATGCTGGTGTGCCACAGGGTTCTGCTCTGTCTCCGATATTTTTTTCATTTTTATTAATGATCTCCTGTTTGAAACTTCAACGTCAGCCCCCTCAGCTTAACATATTCGTTCTTAGATTTGCAATTCTGATCCTTGGATCTGGATTTTCAAAGGCAATGTATGATAAGGTTATTAAATTCTGATCTGGACAGTGAGTGAAACTTTCATCAAGGAGACTGAAAACCTCGGAGTTGTCGATGTGTGTATCTTCAACCACATCTTCTGGAGGGATCAAATGCCGCAAGATGCGTTTATGTTCCCTAAGTCGATGCAAGAAAACCCCCCTCCCTCCCTATGATCTGGAAGTTATTGATAAAATGTATATATGTACTTCCAAAGCTTGAGTAGAACTCCTGGAAGTTATGCCTAAGTTTCTTGATATCGTTGAATTATTATTTATGTCACTTAAATACCGTCCCACAATTTCCTATCTCACCCTTTTTTCCGTAATTTTAACGCTCTAGAGAAATATCCAGTTGCATTCTTCTCCTCAATCGATTCAACGGTAGTACTCACTCCTAAAGGAATGCTCATCAGTATACCCTTCAGCTTAACTTTGGTCGTACTTTCAGGTACAGAGAATCGTTCTTTAGCCGGACTATGTGAATGTGGAATGCTTTACCACACTCTTTTCATCTGTCTTCAGAAATTCATTACCAATGTGCATCGATAACTCTTTCCAAAGCCTCTCTCTCTTTCCTAATGCTTCTTCTGTGTGTTGACATAATAAGGGTATACAAATTCCCTTTAGTGTGCGCTTATTATACAAACAAAAATAACTTAGAATAACAAAAAAAAAGCAACTTGTATCATTTTCCGATATGATGTTTCATTTTGAATATTCCGCTTTTTGGATAAGTTCATAGTTTTGAAGCTGTCGTCTTTTGGCAATTGACAAGTTAAAATTACGCCATTTTTAAAAAGAGAATATAGACTCCTCAACACCGTTTTAAAATCGCTCAAATTCATAAAAAAAAACATTTTGCAGTCACATTTATCATTTCAACTTAATTTTTATTTAATTGGTATAAAACTGGTATAAACTTACATAAACGACATAACAGCGCTTAAAAGTGCAATTTTTGTTACTTTTAATCAAAATATGAATATTACTCGCAAATAAATCCTAATTATCATGATATTTAACATGTTACCCATAAAATTTGATTTATAACAGCAAATGGTATAAAAACTACCAAATAAAATTCTTTAAATTTATTTGCTCTAATAGTTTTTGTTGAAAGTTCCAATCTTTTTTTGAAATGATTCACCAGAATAAATTCAAATGTGTCCAAAATTATTACACTTAATCCATCTTCATCATTCATTATTTAAACTTCCTGTCAAATCTGTCTTATTTCATGTAATATAAGTAGGTTGTCTTTTTTGTTCACTATCATCTTGTTAAATGATTTAATATGATTTTATAATCTACTTAACAACTATAAAAATTTTGTATATTTTCCCTTTAATAAGTTCATCATCATTATGATTTTTTTTTTATTTCTTTGTTTTACCCACTGTCTTTTTACACCTGTCGGTTTTAATTAAATACGATTCAATAAGCCCAAAACACTTATAACAAAAACCAACAAAGAAAAGACCACCAACTCGAACTTCAAAAAATATCTAAATACCTACCTTAAACCTGCCTACTTACATTCATATATATTTTTCACACATTTTATTTTAATTAGTTAGCCTCTGTGGCAGTCTATGAATATGAATATTAAGTCGATATAGAAAAACAAAAACAACAAATAAATATAATTAAATTTATATTTAAGAAAATATCTTAGGTAGAAAAAAATAAATTATTCACATCGAATGAATTGTGTGTGTTACCCCATTTTGTAGGTTTTTTCTTTTCTTTTTTTTGAATGTTTCTTTTTTTTTTTTGAATGTTTTTGTAATTTTTGTGGCACAAACTGACAGTTGACAAATGTGATTAAGGATTATCAGTATTTTCTATCTTTTTTCGTTGAGTTTTGTTTTTGTAAAATGTCAAATACTGTATTTATTCACGCCGCCGCCACTGCGCTGCACTGCTGCCTCTGTGTTGCCTCTGAACTGAACCATCCAACCAAAGACTATAAAGAAGGGTATTACCATCATCATTCTCAAGCAGCAACGGAGCGGCGGTGCTAGTGATGATGGACGTTAATTAATTCAAGTTAGTGAGTTGTTTTTTTGTTTTTGCAGTTTTTTTCATTTTTATGAGTTAAACATATGCTTGGACTTAAACGTGCTCTCTGTGGCGGTGGCGGCGGTCGTTGTCGGTCGGTGGTGCAGCGCAGCGGCGGCGCAGAAGCGGTGCAATGTTGCATTCAGTCACCATCACAATAATGTATCTATTAGCATTTTCATATAATTTTGTTTCATATTATTTTGATGATGGTGTAGTTTGTATCTGCCCCGCGTTCAACAAAATGAATATGTTCCATAAGTGAATATATAATTATAAATATATAATATATACGATTCGTCGTCGTGTAAATCTTTTAACTGAATTCAATTAAAAAAATAAAAAGTCTAAAGTATCTATACCTACCTAGTTTAATAAACCTTTACAAAAATTGTTTTGTCTTTTGTTCAGAGACGTGAATGATGCGTAAAATAAAAAAAGAATATAGATATTGTATCTTTTTCTCATTAGCATACAATGGAGTATCTCAATCGGATATGCAATGACAATCAAAGAAAATTTGCAATTTATAAAACGTACCTAGATATCTTCAATATTTTCCTTTTTTTTGCAATTCTGTCAAGAATTAGATACATTAGCATGTAATAGATACTTTTGTTTATAGAAGATATGCCGCCATCATCATCATCGACAAAACATCATTGTAAAATATATATGTATAGGTATGCAGGCTCGCGTGTCTATCAATAAAAAGCGACATCATATAGGTACAACTTGATATGTCAACAAAGCCGATGACATTTCATTTTCCGATACAAACAAATAATAATAAAATATTCTACTATAAGTGACCTTGCGAAAGTGTTAGATACTTAATCTCTTTTTTTTGTCTCTCGCAGAGATTGTTTTCAATTTTGTATCTATTAAAGTCAGATATAGATACAAATGTATGTAGTAGATATGTGTGGTTTTTGTTTGTATCTAGATCTTGATGAATTGTTGACAGGTTTTCACTGATTGGGTTTGAATTTGAGTGACATATCATAGTCGCAATGTCAGATGCAGGTGTTGAAAGTGAATGGCAATGAATTGTATCTTTTTTCATTATATTGTATATCTATTACATGAATTAATGACTTTTTTTTTAATTTAATTTAATTTAATTTGTTATTTTATTATTTTTGTATAGGTCCACGTTATCGTCGTCCAAAGAAACCAAAAGACAAGACTCAAGTCGATGAAAAGAGACCTCGCACAGCGTTCTCCGGTGAACAATTAGCAAGATTGAAAGTAAGTATCTTTTTGTATGAATGTACATGTATCTTAGTGTCTATAGAACCTTATCGAATGTTGTTATCCTTATTGTGACAATCGTAACGAATTAGGGATTTTTGTGTATCTACACATCCTGAAGTTGTTTTGGTTAAATATTTATGCAAACAAAACAATACCTATGCAACCACACGAACCACCTGTGGTTTGAAGAAACAAAAGGAAGGACGAAAGAATAGAAGCCAACCGCAACTAAAACGATTTCCATTTTATCTTTCTGTGTTTTTTCCAAAACAAACGAAAACCCAAAAAATCAAAAACCGATGAAAATCGATTTTCAAAAAATATTCAAAACATACACAAACCAACTTCAAACTCAATCTAATGAAAATCCTTTTTGTTTTTTTTCTTTTTAGCGTGAATTCAATGAAAATCGCTACCTTACCGAACGTAGACGCCAACAATTGAGCTCCGAATTGGGTCTAAATGAGGCACAAATAAAAATTTGGTTCCAAAATAAACGCGCTAAAATTAAGAAATCAACAGGATCGAAAAATCCTTTGGCATTGCAATTGATGGCTCAAGGTCTTTACAATCATACAACAGTTCCATTGACAAAAGAAGAAGAGGAATTGGAAATGCGAATGAATGGACAATTGTATGATGGATAAATAAAATATTAACAACAAATAAAAGAACGAACAAAAGTAGAAGAAAAACAATCCTGATCCTTGTGCAATATTTATTTAAACAAATTTTATTTAATATTCTTTTTTCATATCATGATCAAAAATTGTAAATAAACCTTAAAAAAAAGGACATTTTGAAAAAAAAGAAAACATTTCCAAAAAAATATGAAAAAACATCATCGCATCCATCAATGAGACTATTAATTTTATTTATTTATCATTTATTATGTTTTGTAAAGAAAATTTATTTAATAAAATAAAATATCTACATATTTTCAAATACAAATACAAATTTAAAAAAAAAACTTGTGATATTAACGACATAATGCTACATTTTAATTATTATATATATTTTTTCTTCTTTAAATAAACAAATAAAAAATAATCTTAAATACAAAAAGAAAGAAAATTAATTAAATTATGTATGTTTTATTATTTAAGGAATTCTCAGAAAATTGTATTATGTGTTTAAATAAAATAAATATAATGCATATTAATAAAAGAAAAATAAGAACTATTTGAATTTTAAAATAAGTATTATTTAGTTGTAGATAATTTGATGTTCATTAAATAAAATAGTTTGCAAGATTTGTAAAAAAAATTATAAAATATGCATAAATATTAATTATATATTTAATAGCTATTACAAAAAATCATTGTTTTAAGTAAAAACAAAATTCAATAAATATTGAAAATAAATTATATTTAATTTTAAAATATTGGTGTTTTTTTTTTGATCGGTTAAGTCTTAGGTTTATTAGGTTTAGGGTCTCATTATTTTTGTATGTTCAAATCTAAATAGAACCTTAATGAAGCTTTGCTTACAACTTTCAAATCAGACACAATAAAAGTTTTTGCTTACAAATTATATTGTCTTGAACGTAGGTCCTTTAAAGGGTAAACAAGAAAAATAGGAATAATTGCTCTGTATTTTTTTGTATAATAAACGGGAACTCAAGGGGTTATTAATACCCTTAATACAATTAAAGTTTAAACACAGCTTTAGGAAAATAGGGAAGGATTAAAGAGGATATACCAATTGGTCTTAAAGTTTTGAATATCAAAATGATAGGGAAAAACAGAGTTGGGTAAAGCATTCCACATTCTCGATGTGCGGTTAAGAAAGAATCTCTATACCTGACCGTAAGTCCGAAATTGAGCTCAAGGTTAAACTGATGTGCATTCCTTGAAAAAAAGAGTATTACGGCTGAATTGTTTTAAGGGGAACAGAACACTGTTTATAAAAATATCGATTATCGGTAGAACAACGAAAGGCATGGAACATTCCGGTGGTGTTCAAGTGACGTAATCGTTTCGGTTATAGTTCTATCGCCTATCATTTTCAAAGCTCTTTTTTGGATCCTATCCAAAATACTTAAACTTTTTTTAGGGGCACCTGCCCAAATATGGGAGCTATATTCGAGTTTTGGACGACTGAAGGCTTTTTAAATTACAGCCAGATCAGAAGGGGTGGGCATCGGGGTATGTTACGCTTTAACGACAGCATTGAGTTTTCAAAGAATTAAATTCTACACGGTTTTTGATTCCCCATTGTACAATGCTCTCGAGATCAGAACTTAATGAGTTGAAGTTCCAAATCCGAAGGACAAGGATGAGAATCTTAAAACGAATATGAAAAGCTGAGGGTACTGTCACCCGCGAAACAATTTAGTGGGTTAGAAGTTTCAGACGAAAGATCATTTATAAAAATAAGGAAGAGCGTTGGAGACAGAACGGAGCCCTGGGGCATACCAGCGTTTATTTTGTGAATGATAGATTTGAACAGGTTCAATACTACTTGAATTGAACGGTCCGAAAGGTAATTTCTAACCCAGCGGAGAAGGGACTTATCAATACCAAATGCACGCGTTTTAGATAAGTGAGCTTGGTGGCAAACTCTATTAAATGCCTTTGAAATATGAAGTACAACAACTTATTTTCTCTAAAACGATTTGATCCACTGTTCGGTAAGATAAACCATTAGATGACCAGTGGACCTATTACTACGAAAGCCATACTGCCGGCCATTAAGAAACTTCCGTTCTTCAAGATATTTCTTAGGCTGATAATAAATCATCGTTTACATGACCTTAGAAAGAAGAGACGTGAGTGGTATTGGACGATAATTAGAGCGGGAGGATGATTCGCTTTTTTTAGGGACAGGCTGTACAAATGCTGATTTCCATCCGCTCGAAGAGAGACTTATAAAGTAGGAAAGATGGAAAAACTTACCCAGTGGTTTTGCCAGCGTTGAAAAACACCTCTTCCGAACAATAGGAGGAATACTACCAGGGCCAGCAATTTTTTGTATGTCAAGGTCTTTCAGTACCTTTGAACTGCATGTTGAGAAAATGGGGTCCAAATGATGCGAAGAAATTTCTTTTAAAAGTGTGCTTCCCATATTAAAATAAAATTTCGGCATATTGTAGAACCCTGTTATTCCTGTAAATATTGGAGTGCATGAAATGGTTGACCTAAAACTTTAAAGCAACACAAATTTAAAAACTTTCTTGATTCTCAATCTACTAAAAAACATTTAAGAGGGTTTCGCAGCAAAATTTTTAAGATTTTTAATTATTTTTAGGCTTTCCCATACGATCTGTTTGCTTTTTTGTTGAACACCACCAACATAACAACACTTAGACATGAAACTTTTTGACCTTTTTGACTTTTTTGACTTTTTTCTTAATTTTCAGAAAAGATCATCATGTTTATAAAGCAAATTCCGCCTTAATAGCTATTAGAAATAACGTTGTCCAACTTTCCCTTTTAATCTGATAGATAATTGAAATTATTTACATTGAAATATTGCTGCAGAAAAACAAATTATTTTGTTTTAAACATCAACGTCCTTCCAAAAGGTTCGGCTTAATCATTTGGAGAAATCTTCTGCGTCAAAATTGGAAGAGACTCGACCGAAACCTTCGAAACCACCAGAGGACTTTGACAAGGCAATGCGCTATCATGTAGCTGCTTCAATATTGTCCTTGAAAGAGTCGTGCGCATCACCAACGCCAATAAAAGTGGCACCATCTTTTAAAAATCTTCACAATAGCTTGGACATCGACATTATGGGAAGAACCAAACGAGCAGTGACGAGTCTGAGGCGGAGAAAATGGGTCTTGACATTAACGAGGATAAGAAAAAGTATTTACTGTCGTCAAATAGAGTCAATTCACACCGTAGACTTGTCAGGTACAACTTCGAGGTGGTAAACGAATTTGTTTATCTGGGCACTGCTGTTAATTCTGCAAATGACACCAGCGCGGAGATCAAATGTAGAACTACCAGTTTCTTTGACCTGAGCCAGCAGTTGAGGAATAAGGCCCTTTAATCATCCCAGTCTTGCTGTATGATGCATGGACCTCTCTCTCAGGCGGATAAAGGATCTCTTGGTATCTTCGAGAGGAAGGTCCTCGTGTCGACAGGCAAAGTAACATCTGGCGGAGAAGATATAATCACTAGCTTTACGAGCTGTACAGCGAATTGCCACTGGTCAAAAAACTGCGTGTTAAACGCTTAAGATGGCTAGGGCCTGTTGAGCGAACATCGAAGCTCCTGCCCGTAAGGTATTCAAGGCCAAGTCTGAGGGAACAAGAAACAGTGGCAGGCCTCATCTTCAGTGGAGTGATCAAGTTGAGGCCGACGAACGTCAACTTGGTATTAGCAACTGGAGGCAGCCAGCTAGAGATTCAGTAAGCTGGCGAAAGCTATTATCTGAGGCACAGGAGTACAATGCGCTGTAGTGCCAACTAAAGTAAAGTAAGGTAACTGGAATCTCTCATACATTAACTGGATCACATACATTACAAGACGGGCCCTACTTAGAAGCATCAATGAGTTCGTCTCAACGGGTGCTTTTGTTATTAGACTTATGTATATTTTCTCTACGTAATCACAGGAATTGAGCTGTATTAAAAATTCTTTAAATCGACAACTCAATTAAGATTTTTCAACTGACTCTATAAGTGCGGGATTATAAAGGGTGTTTTAAAGCTATTATCGTTTTGGAAATACTGGTTTGAACAGCTGACGCATGTTTCGTATTTTGTTTCACTGTCAAACATCTTCAGTTTGGTCTATAATTTAAATATGAATTGTCTTACAAACGAACAACGCTTGCAAATTATTGAATTTTATTATCAAAATGCGTGCTCTGTAAAGAAAGTTCAAGGCGCGCTTCTTCCATTTTATGGTTAGTTTAATCGACCCTTTGAAGCGGCTATTCGGGCTATTTTGACTAAATTTCGCACCAAATTTACATTATTGGACATTAATCCCCCTACACGCTAACGTAGAGTGCTCACTAAGGAAAATGTAGCAGCTGTATCGGCCAGTGTTAATGATGACAATCAATTATCGATTCCTCGCCGTTTGCAGCAAGGGGCCTCTGTTACTCAACAACGTGAAAAATTTTGCTGAAGGATTTAGGTATCACACCTAAATCCTTCAAAACACAGCTGGTGCAAGAATTGAAGCCGAACGCCCTATACTGCAACAAAACATTTTTTGTTAATGGGTTCTTAAAAAGATTACAGAAGATCCACTTTTTTACCGAAAAATTGTGTTCAGTGACAAAGCTTATTTTTGGGTCAATTTGTACGTAAGCAGAATTGTCCATTTTGGAGTGAATATCAGCCAGAAGCATTGCAAGAGCTACCAATGCATCCAGAAAAAGTTAAAGTTTGGTGCAGTTTATGGGCTGGTGGCATCATTGGACCGTACTTCTTCAAAGACGATGTGAGTCGTAAGGTTATTGTGAGTGGTGAGCGCTAGTGTGAGACATTATATTTCACGTTCGTGACCGGTTAATTGGCCGCCTAAGTCGTGCGATTTAACGCCTTTTTTTTTTGGGGCTATGTTAAAGCTCGTGACTTAACAGCCCGCTTCAATTGACGCATTGGAAGACAACATTGAAGCATTTATTCGTGAGATACCGGCAGAAATGTTGGAAAGAGTATGGCAAAATTGGACTAAGCGGATTGCCAATTCGAGGCGCAGTGAAGGTCATTATTTGTATGAAAGAATCTTCAAACATCAAATTATAAGGACCGTACTATCGGCTCAAATAAAGATTTCATGCATTTTTTAGAACTGTATGTGTTTTTTTTTTTAAATGTTAGTTGAATCTAATTCTGCTTTATTGACGTTTTTCTTGATTTCGACAGCCATCTACTTAGAAATAGCATCCCAGCCTAACTTTTCCGTTTGTGCAGGATGACCATGGAGAATTCGCGCTGATCCTTAAAGCCTGGAAAGAATTTTTCAGAATATTTCGTTTCCAAAAAGGCTATACAAGTCGCTGTCATGTGTTTTCTTTAACATCTAATTAGTACAAAGCTCCTACTAGGGGCACTATCTTTCAAAAGTCTGTTCAATTACTAGAACTTAGCTTGGCCTCGGTCAAAACGTCACCAACGACAGACCTAACTTTGAGGTAGTTAGGGACTTTGTCTCTGCTACGAACACAGAAAACAACAATAGCGATGAAATCAAACTAAAAATTAAACTTGGTAGCCAGAAGGGTAAAAGTCCAACGACTTAGATTTCTGGGTCACGAAGAGCGGCCCGGAAAGTCTTCGAATCCCCGCCCAGAGGACTACGCAATAGAGGAAGCCCGCGGATCAGGTGGTATGCCCAAGAGGAAAGTGACCTCACCCAACTTAGAATGCGCAAATGTCAACACCTATATAGGAACCGAGCTAGATGGAGTAGTTTGTTGGGTGAGTTCTAGTTCACACATGACTGTAGCGCCACCTTATTTAAGTATAAAAAGCCATCCATGGTATAGGAAAAACCTTAAAATGCTTCTAAACAAGGCTTGGGAAAATATCATAAAAAACATGTCTCCTAAAGATTGTGAAGTATTGAAGTTTTCTCCAATTTTTCAGCTCTATCGCGAATTCGATCGTAATCGGAAAACTTTGCGTGATAGGTCTGATTTATATGCTGAATATCGTATAAACATGGAAAATTCTCCTAAGCTTGACCCGAAATGATTTTGGAAATTCAACAATACATTAAGAAAATCTGATGGCTACTCCAAAAACTTGTTACGCGTTTGCTAACAACTTTTTCATTAAATCAACTATAAAAATAGGTGAACATTTATTTCAGTACTTGCAAGACTGTCCTCGGGCTACCTTTAATAATGTCTAAATGTGTTACTTCGCAATGCTTGAAATGATTATTCCTCTAAGCCAGATGGAATTTCTCCAATTGACTTTAAAAATCAAAATCAGTAGAAGCATCTCTCCTTCTTATTTCTAAGGTCAGGTAAATTCCTAACCTGATATAAGGATGCACTCATTACACCAGCCTTTAAAAAGGATAAAAAGTCTGACATTTGTTTTAACAGACCAATTTCTAAACTGTCTGGTATTCCGAAACATTTTGAACAAAGTTCAACAATAACTGATCTACTAGCGTTTTTGCAAAAGTGTTCAAATACGCTAAAACTCGATGAAGTGCTCGGTTGTATTTACAATGATATATTTTAAAGCTTTTGAACAACTTTCTCAATATGTCGTCACATTTAAACTGAAGGTGATTCATTTATGACATGAATTTCTTCTTTTCTTCAAAACAGGTCTTATCGATTTAAGTTCCGAAGTTCTTTCTCCAACTTTTTTATTGCCAAATCAGGAGTTCCTCAGGGTAGTCATTTAGGACCTGTGCTCTTAATCTTAGCTTTCAATGGTTTGTGTACGAAACAGTAAATATTAATATAAAACGTATAAAAATAATCACAGCACTCTACATCAAGTTCATAGTTTTAAAGATCTTGGAGTTGTTTTTAATTATAATCTCGATATCATATCTTATTATCTTGATCGTTAGTAAGCCAATTCTGATTAGAACTTGTAAAATGTATTGTATGCACTTCTTTTTACGAGATTCACAAGAATAAGATGGAATCGGTTCAATGCAACTTTATACATTCAGCCTTAAGATGACAAACCAGGGTCTGATCTTTACAACCTTCCTCCTTATGATCATCGCTTCTTCAAATGCAGACTCTTTCGCAAGGGTAAGTGGTTTTATTAATCATCAACTATTGACTGGTGTCATTAAAGCACCTGATTTATTAAAATTTATAAATGTAAAATACCACAGTGGTACCCACGATACATCCGATGAGTCATTCAAATTTTTCACCTTAGCTTAAAGTGTTTAGGGACTTTTTTTAAAAACTCATATATCACGTCAATTACGATTACCAGTATAGTACATCAAAAATTCAATTCAAGAAACAATCGTTGACACATCATTTCTCTTACAAAAATCAACATATTTCGACTTTTCTTAGCATTAAAGAAAAAAGAAAACGACTTTGCATGCATAACCAAAAAACATATTAACGCCAACTTTTATGGCTCTCATTACCAAAAGGTTTTAATTTATCTTCATATGGCTAGACCATGGAAGATTGCAAAACATTGTTTTAAACACTTTACTAATGAGACAAGTTGTGGTGAAGTGGTGACAATTTTCCAACGACTACGAAAACGATGATGGTGATGGTAACGGCGCGGCGGTGCGGTGGCAACGCAAACTTCGCATTGCCGTATAAAAACAAATGACCCAAAGTTTGCTTAACGTGATGATGTAGCATCATCCAGCTTCACTCATTTGGATCGAAATGAATTTTCATTTTCCACAGCTAGAGCTCAGACTCCCATTAGGACTTGTATCATAAGTAAGTATATAGGGCCTACTAATAAATCGCTCATCAGAACTCCACCAGCGCATGTAGCTTTTGTGTCGGTCTACCCTCAAGAACTACTACTCACGGCAAACGTATACTTATTTACGAATTTACGAATGGGAACTTCGCCGAAAACCCATCACTTTATTCATCTGTCATCAGCAAGCTCTGGCTCCACCATCTACCAAGAGCGAGAAGATACATTTTCGTCATCCTGGATGCATCCAAACAGACCTAGACGCTTGCATTACTGATGCTTATGTGCTTAGTCGTCCATCCGAGGTCTCTGCATCCGCATAATTCACGCAGTGTTTATAAATTAATTGTCGGCTCAAATGAAATGCGTTATTTGTCCGGCCATCATGATGATGAAGCCTCTAGTCGGAGTTGGAGTTGGAGTCGGAGTCCGATGGATAGTTCTGTGATGTGAAGTCTTTTTGGCTGGGTTGTGTGTCGGTGTCGGTTATAAAAGGGGGCGCAAAACCAATTGGTCGGTCGTCATCAGCGATGGTGGACGAGTCTTTCTGGGCTCAGGGGCGATTTCTATTATGCAAATTAATTACCAAACGCACTCCCATAGAAGACTCCTTCATCACTTTCTCCTCTCTTGCTTCTCAACTCCTGATGACTCCCTGCCATGCTCTGGCGGTTTCTATTGCTGGTGGAGCGTTGTCTGTCGTCGCTCGTCGTCCTATGTCTTTGCGCTCTATGGAGGAACTTGTTTATCTGGTTGGCCGTACGTTCGTCGTCATCGTCAGCGTCGCGTCTGACAGTCATGTTGTGTATAATCAGCCGGGCGCTGCATATGAAAAAGGAAAATTGAATGAATTACACTTAGTAGTGCATGGAAATGGAAATCATCAGCCGTGCGTCGTTCCTACGAACCACAAAAACACAAACGCACACGCACTTTCCTATACTCCTTCCCGAGAAGATATCATCAAGAGGTGTTGAGTGAACATTTTCCTCGCATACCGTAGCTTTTATATTATTGCGTTAATTTCATTATTTGATTCGCACTTTAATTCAATTTTTTAATTTCTGTCGATTTGACTAATTTGTTTTGTTGGATCTTTGAAGTTAAGGCAAATTATTGACTTATGAATTCCTAATGTTAAGAACTTATTAGATAATTGCTTATTCTAGAAGTTAGTGATGGATGAGAAATAGTTCATAAAACATGCACCTCTAAGTTCATATAGTAGCCAGGGATATTTTGAGTGGAAACACCCTGTGAAATATAATTCCATTCTACTGAAGGTTTTTTCTTAAGGATAATAGGTTTTAAAAGCTTAGGTTTGTGGATTCGTATGGAAGTCTTAAAATGTTTGGCAATTCATTAAAAAACAAATATTAAAAAATTCCTACACCGACAAGATTTAACTTCCCCAAAAAGATCAATGGAGCATCAGGCTCCTAACCTAAAGAAATTCCTATATGCATAACATTTATGAGTGGTTCTGCTTTGGCTATAAACATCCTCAGCCACCATCTGTCATTTGAATCATTTAGTGCACTCGTTAAAGTCGTTGTCGTGTTCTCGTCATAGTTCATGTATCGTAATGCAGCAAAGGCCTTTAGAGTATAAGACAGAGTACCAACGATAGACCTTAATTTAATGGCGTTGGATCTATTCGATTTAAATCGAGCATCTAAAGATCTCATAAATCAATTAAAATGCTTATTGCCGCCGCCGCCGGCGGCCGCTGCTCAAGGCAAACACTCTTTTCTCCGAAATTGAATAAGGGAAAGTAAAAAGATGAAGCACCAGCAGTAGCAGCAGCAGCAAAAGCGGTAGCGGATAACAGCGACCGACCACAGCAATTAATTTATTTTGATGCGCTCAGTCACATTATAGTACAACTTATAGCAATTGAATGATATATTAAAAAGGGTAGCATAGTGTGTTATTTATTTGTTTCGGTTTTTGGTAACGCAGAGTATTTTATACTGACTGATGTTTCAAACATATTTGTTCAAAAAATTGACAGGTTGTTTGCAAAAAATAATTTGTTGCTTTTGCGATACTTTTTTAATATCAGTTACTTGAAAAAGATTCTTCACTGTCCAAGATGGAAACGGACACACTTAGGCCAGTTAAATGGCCCATTGGCCATACCACATCAATCTTGATGATTTCTTCTAGGGTCCCAGAACCCAGTTTGAGTCCCCTTACGAACGTGAGAGGCTGATTATACCGATATGATTTAGATCGTTAAAGAAGAATTCTCATAGGTAATTCTTGCGTTTTCGAGCTAGAGCAGGGCATGTGCAGAGAAGATGAAGAAGAGTTTCTTCACCTATTATGATGATTATGGTGATTTTTTTGAGGTTAGGATTTTCATGCATTAGTATTTGACAGATCACGCTGGATTTCAGACATGGTGTCAAAGAGAAAGATGCTCAGTATGCTTTGACATTTCAATCATGAATAGACTTACTAACGAGCAACGCTTGCAAATCATTGAATTTTATTACCAAAATCAGTCTTCGGTTCGAAATGTGTTTCGCGCTTTACGTCCGATTTATGGTCTACATAATCGACCA
>NC_079149.1:33919347-33981304 GCF_945859685.1 Eupeodes corollae | reverse complement strand
TTTTTTTTCAAGTCTGTCAAAACAGCGCATGATTACCAGCTCAACAATTAAATTATCTTATAATAGTTGTCCACAATGTCTATGAGGCTGAATGCAACACCTGCGCCTTTTCCAGTGTCACTTTATTTGCTGCTGCACCTTGCACATGCAGCGCACATACCAAATCAACCTATCGATCGCATAAGAGGTTTGGGTATAGAGGCGTATAGAGTAGGAGATACCTGTACCTACTGGGAGTCCACAACGCGACGCTGGGTCTACCATGCGGAATGCAGCTATGACCATTAGCATACCTGATGATGGAGGGACAAACAGCACATATCAGAACGGACCACAACACAGAACCGAAGGAAGACACAACAACAAAAAACGGATGAACAATTGAAAAATTATTCCTAGGATCACCAAACGCAGAAGACTCATGTTGGACATCCACCAAACTTGGATGATCGAAAGCATAGGTACCTTATATCCCGCAAGAAATACAACACCATCACCAACAACAGCTTCTAAAGTCTGAAGGCTGACGAAAAAAAATCGAACATCTCGAACGAAGAAGCACCCATGGGATAAAGCCCAGGCATATACCTACGAAGTACGAGCTCCGAGGTACAAATACAAACTCCACCAACACAATCGCCTGACATTCAGATCAATTCTTGATCAAGATCAAGATCAGGACGACCGAGACCGGGCCGACCATCAGGCAGGCGAGCGAGCGAGGGTTGTATAGTTGTGTAGTAGCGAGCGAGCGAACACGAACAGTAGCTGCCTCTAGCTAGGTGGTCCAATTAGACATAATCTTGTTAATTAGGCTAAGTCCCATCTTTTCCACTATCCCATTCCCTTGCTGCCCTGTCTGACTTGTTTTCCTCTGGGCTCTCGACTTTCGGGTGCTCTCCCGATCCCGCATTCCCGTTTCGGAGTTTCTTTATTCCTATTTAAATTTTCCTTTATTTATTTATTCTCGCGGAGTTTTTGTGGACTTCTTTGTTTTTGTTTTATTGTTTAATTGTGGGTTCTCTGGAATTCTATTCCATATAAAGTTCCGAATGTTTGGTATGATGGTATCCCTAAGTCTTCGATAGACAAAGAGAGAGAAAGAGAGATTGGTCCCTTTTAATTTAATGTGATCAAATGCATAGCATATAAAAAAGGCTTCAAGGCTGCGACTGTTAGTTGAGTTGGAGCTGGAGCTCCCAGAGCTAATGAGTAATACGCAAAACATTTTGGACACATAGTTCTTAACTGGATTTGAGGAATTCTGCTTTTTTGGTTAGTTTTGGTTTTCTTGTATGGAAATTAATGTTATGGATCTATACAGTACCTCTATAGCTATGAAGTTGGTGGCTTTATGGCTGGTGGCTAACACAGTGACTCTATAGCTCGGTCTTGGCATCAGTTCTGCTGCTTTATGGGTGATTAGTCAAACGGTTCAGATGTTCTATAACAAATGGTTTATGGAGTTTGTTTCAACAGCACCCATTCTAATCCACTCCACTCCACCCAACCAACCGAAGGCTATAATGGGAGGTTATGTTCATTTAAAATTAACACAGGAACAAGTTAGACATAGAGTATGGTCGTAGGGGACATGTGTTTGTTCATATTGTTCGAATGCCTATAAACCTTATACATCCTACATACGCTGAGTTATATTGGACCAGCAGCTGTGGGAAAATCAAAACAACTTTTTTAAGTTTTTTTTTTTGAATACTTAAAGACGCTGAGGGGCTTTTTTTTTAAATTTAAGTTCTCATTAAATTCGAACTTATACATACAACTGTTTACAATTGCTTGCAATTATAAAATCGGTTTTATACCTCAAGGCTTGTTTTAATTTAAACAAGTTCACGGATCTTAAACACACTTGTTTTAAAAGAAAAACTTTGTACAGACGAAAAAAGTTGGTTTAATTGTTTCGTGATCTCAAGTTGGTAGCGCTGGAATTTGGGACCTGTTGAACTCAGCTGTCAGTTGAAGTGTCATAAGAAAGGGTTTTCCATTTAAGGTGGGTCGATTTTAAAAAGTTTTTATATCAATAAGGTTTTATCTTCATTTGGGAGCCCTATCAATGCCACTATGACTAATATATATGGCCGTATCAATAGCCACATCGAAAAGGTCCAGTTTTCCATGACGCCCACACGATTCGACTAAAGGCATCGATTATGTAATCTTTTACGGCCGCGATGGTTTGTGGTTTTTTTGTATAGACCTGCGCTTCAAGAAACACCGACAACAAAAAGTTTACAGATGTCAAATCACTCGATCTTGGTGGCCAATTCACCCCACTTCGGCTCGAGATATAATAATTCCATAAACCGTTTGCGCAGAATATCCATTGTGTCTTGAGCTGCGCGATATGTAGCGCCATTCTGTTGAAACCACAAGTCTTCAGTGTAACTATCATCAAATTCGGGCCACAAGAAGAAGTCGTTGACGGTGATGCCCTTGGCCACAAATATTTTAGAAAAAAACGGAACGATGACGCTTCCAGTCCAAAACCTACACCAAACAGTAACTATATTTGGATGCTTTGACACCTCTTGAATCATGCGCGGATTGGGTGGATTGGTTTCGCACCAAATATGACAGTTATTCACGTACCAATTCATCCAGAAAAGGGCCTCAAAAATTATTCTTCGACCAATATTGGCGTCAAACTTCTAAGTGCTCCAAAATTCAATTAACGAAAACACAAAGATCATGGATTTGTTCGATTATGTATGGGTACAGGCTCAAATCGCGAATTGCGCTAAGTTGCGTCATGCAAGTTCTTGTGTGCAACGCGGAATTGACTACTTCGGATTCTGTTGCACACTTTCACAGCGGTAATGTTTTCGGCAGATTTTGTGTTTCGTTGAAGTACGAGTTTTGGCTGATTGTTCACTGAGCCGGTGGACTCAAATTTAGCCACCAAACGTTGAATAAAAGACTTGGAAGGGCGACCATCTACCCCATAAAAAGGGCACTACGCGAGAATCGTTGCTACAACAAAACATCCATTTTGATAATAAAGTTGTATCATTTGAACGTGTTACTCGACGCTGTAACTTGGGATTATGATTTGTCTTTAATGATTAACTAAAAGTAGATATTTTGACAGAAAGTAAAAAAAACATGGCCACCACGAGCTGTCAAAATCAACCCGTCTCTATTGAAAAACCCTTTATTACTTACAAGCTCTTTAAAAATCTTTAGTCTTAACAGAAAAAGTTTTTGAGAATACTTCATGAGAATTAAATTTTCCGTTTCAATGATATTTTTGTTCACACTTTACTGCAAAATAAATGTTAGCCAGAATTTACTCCAATACTATTCAGCATAAGAATTCAAGGAGTTTTTGGGATTTTCTAACCGTAATAGCGTTTCGCAGAAGCTTTACTTTTTTTTAAAAATAATGATTCGTTCCCTTGGTCATGATTTGTAGGTTTAGAAGATCGGTCAAACAATAAATCAAGAAAAGCAGTTCGACACCATGTTTCACCGTTTTTATGTATAGCAGAATTGGAACTCCTTTCTTTGGGGACGCCTAAAATTTCTTCTGGAGTCGGATTCAAAAAATGTTAATTTTTATTTCATCACTACCAAAAATCGTTTGCTTTTACAAAGTAATTCCATATTTTAAAATATCCATAGTTTAATAGTTCTAACAAAGTGCGAAAACTGGAGAGGAATTTGCGTTCTACCTGCCGTTACAAAATTATAGTAGCATAAATCATACTGGAACGCATCAGAGAACACCTTGAGACCTGCTGTTTATCGACTTCGAGAAGGCCTTTGGTAGTGCTAACAGGGCATATATATGGTTAGCTTTACGGAGAAGATGCATTCCAGAAAAGTGAATTGCTATTATTAAAGCAATATATTATGGATCCAAGTGTCACGTTCTGGTAGGTTGTCAGATGATTGAATGGATTGCACATACGTTTCGAAAAGGTAACGACTGCATTGCAGGCCAAACATTGCAGTGGAATCCGCTCACAAAGAAGGAAGAAGAGATGAACGATCGAGAAGCACATGGCACAGGACAGACGGGGAATCAGCGTCACTAGACAAAAGTTAGAGAGAGCTCAAACACATCTCCGAAAATCGTACAAGATTGTGCGTATGTGTAGTAGAGGCTCTATGCCCCTATGTTCCCAACGGACTTAACAGGTCTGAGAAGGTAAGTAGTAAGTATATAGTTTGACAGCTAATAAAAGACATATCGTTTAATCCTAATTTTTTGTGATCCAATCCCCTAAGAGCTTGTTGATATTTCGAGTTGACCATGATGGTCAAGACGGCTGATAAAGCGATTTGTTAATTTTATGAGCAAAAGATCAATTCTGGCGTTGTTAGCGATTCTATATTAAATAAATCCATGTTTTTACTTTCAGTAGAGTTGAAAAAGGCGCATGACTTGGGTTTGAGCGGCAATCGTTAACGTTGTTCTGAGCCTACTTTTCGAAGAAGAACGCTCCAATGATAGCAGTAAAGAAAAATGTTTTTTTTTTCTGCCCAAAATAGTTTTAAATTTGAGCTGCTTTGAAATCCAAAATGCAAAGCTATAGTCAAGCGTTATTCAATTACTGAATAAATTGGTCTTCGTAAGAGAATACTTTCAATTATTAGACGACATACTCTGTTCCTTGAACGTTTACACTTACCTAATTTTTTTTCCAGCGGGACACAGTTGGCCCGACCATTTTACAGTCGTCAAAATCGTCCTATCGGGAGAATAATTAGCAGTGTGTTGGTTGGACATTATTAAAAATACTCTCTTAATAAACTGCACCCAAAAGCGTTCAATAATGGTTCTTAAAAAAGTCACTCTTTGTTGACAATGCTGGGCTTGTAGGTGTCATCGGTCCATACTTGTTTAGGACGACATACAATTGCTATAAAACAGCACCGTCAAGTTCTTTCGGGTTTCAATAAAACTAGCACTCAAATTTGTGTATACATATTATGCAATCGATTCGAGAGTATAGGTATACTTTTAACATTACAAAGACGTAGTTTCCAACATTTTAGCGGGTTATCCATTTTGCGTATGGGGCTGAAATTCGACATCTGCCAAGAAAGTTGTTAAACCAATGGTTTTCAGTTGAAAGTCTTACATTTAAGAAAATGAAGCGCTTAACTATCGTACAACGCATACAAATTGTCAAAACCTATTACAAAAATGGTGATTCTGCCTTAGCCAGCTATTTGTGATGAAATGTACAGAGACTGTATTGGTTACAGATATTTTAAAGCCTGTGCATCATCGTTTTGTTCATAAAAAAATAAATAAATTGGGTGGCGCAACAGTCCATAAAGAACCAGGGCCTAGTGACTTACAACTCTCAACCATTCCTGTGTGTGAGTAATGTTGTCAGGAATGGAGGGGACCTACAGTTTATATGCCGATTCCGAACGGCTAATTTGAGAAAGCACTTTTTCATGACAAGAGTTACTCTTGGAGAATTTGTCAATTCCTCGCAAGAGGCTGTACCCGTGAAAAGACTTTTAGATGGCATAGGCAGGGATCGAACCCAAGACCTCTGGCATGACAGTCCAACGCACTAACCATCATGCCACGGGTACTTCGTTTTGTTCATACCACTGAAAATTTCGCTTCCGTAAGTTAAAGTGTTCCCGAAAACCGGAATGTGCTGATTCCTTGTCGTTCTCAGGAAATACGATTGCTTAACGGCACATTATGACGTATTTTAAATGAGTATAGTTAATGTATATCTCTGTAAAAAACAATACAGGGTATTGCGGCATTTTTGTTTACGTTTACAACTTATCAAAGGATTCGATGTGAGAAGGAGCCTACTCAAAACATCTTGGTTGCACTGATCCTTGAAAATTTTCTTGAAAAATCTTGACGTTATGAACGGAAGTGCTGATTACGGGCCTCGGCAAACCTCCCCGGATAACTGGGCAATACTGAGGATGGCATATTTTATTTTAGTCGAGCTGTGCAAAGGTATTGTATGAAGAGTTATCGTCATTAGATGCCAAAAGTAATGTTTTACATACATTCTTGCAGTTTCCTTGCAAAATTCCTCAAACTTCATGACATTAATTCTGTGGCGGGACGACATCGCTTCTAGAATAACCTTTAGCTTCATTACAAATTCTTTATTTATAACTATGATTGCAGCGGCTAGATCCGGTTCAGCGAAGAACCTTCGAGACGTGTTGCCGGAGTTTGAATTTCCGAAGCCAGCTTTTGCATTTATATTATAAATCCTGTAATTCCTCTGTATTCCTTTTAGATTTTTTTTTTTGTTCTTTAACCACGTTCTTTTCTTCTGTAGTTCGGGCTTGCCATTTTTTAAGAGGAAGTTTGTATGATAAATGAAGTACACCATTTCAAATAAACGGATTCTAGCATGCAGAATTGACAAGCCAAATCTCAATGACTGAGGATCCTCCACATTGGAATCTTCAAAGTCATTCCAACTTTTGGATAATTTCCCCAATATGTAGCATCTCAAGGTAGAGGATATACCAGTTTATAATGTCGAACGAAAGTGGTTGTTTCTGTATAACCATTTTGGTCTTCAGTGATACAGCAGTTTCATGGAGAAATCGAATGTGGATTAGGCGGCAAAAAAGTGGATGACGCTGTCGGGTTTTGCCCAAAAATCTTTTTTGTGTCTCTAACATGTGACTTGAATCTCAATGGGACTAGATAACTTTGGAATATATTCGAGTCTTCTGCGTCGTGATTTTCATCTGAAAACTTTTGTTGATAAGCTGTTTGATGAGCGCCATCACAACCCCTTTTTGAAATTAGTTCCAGGTTTCTCAATTCTTTTTCAGCACAGTTTTGGAGAACATCTTCAAGATAAAGACAAAGTCTAGTATTAGTGTGATCGAGTAAGTCTTGAAGCACAACTTCCGCACGACTTTCCGTAACTCTTAATGACTCTGGTTTTGGACAGCATAGTTTCTTTGCTTCTCTAATGAGAGTATAGCAAGGAAAAATACCCTTGTTTGAGTCGTTCGATAAATTTCCTTGTAAAGTCGCCTTCAACAAAGTTATGGAACGACTGTTACCCCCAATTCGGAGCGTTAAGGTCGTATAATAACCAACTTTTGTTTTCCCGCTATAGGAGCATTTTCGGTTTCAACAAGACGGTGCCACATGCCACAGAACTGGAGATGCGATTAGAAACCGCTGGAATTTTTATTGTGAGGCTATGCGAAAGACCGTGTTTCTGTTTATGCAGGGGTGCCAGCACTTGATACAACCGAGTTTAGTCGATACAATCGAGCATTGGCAGCACAAATTTTGGTTCAATCGAGTGTCCTCGATTGTTTCGCCAGATGCAGCAGCACACAAAGTTCAAATAACGTTTGAAGCAAAAGTTTTCACTCGACAATAATTAGTTATCGTCAGGAGTGATTTTTGTGTTAGAAAAATGGAAGAACAAAATAATATGCCAATAAATAAAAAACAGACTGAGATTTTGACCAATTTTATGAGTTCTCACGTTGGTTTAGCGAGGGGTATTCTTAAAACTGCCCAAGGGAGGAAAAATATGAGTACCATCAACGCAGCCCAGTAATCCTGGTAGTTTAAATTTCCTATAATATAACAATACTCCTTGCTGCCTCCAAATTTAGAGCTATCAAAATTAATCCATTGCGGACAGTACTTATTTTCCAGGAGACTCAACATTCGGCGAAAGAACTTGGAAACTGTTGTCTGTGTCATACTTAGCAACACATTTGTTCCAAAATTGGTTTGGTAACTCCCACTGGCTAGGAGATTTAATGTTGCACAAAGCTGTAGAACTGATGGAGCTCATGTTCTTTTTCTGTCTTCTGGAAGATCTAACGAGCTGAGTATAAAATTGAAATTAGAATGAAATCATTTCAAAGTAAACTCATTTGACATTTCATTTTATAGTTCACAATGACTTTTTTAAGTAAAAGTCACAATGGAACTCGTCTCAAATTACGTGCTGTCAAAAATAATTTGCTTCGAGTTGATCGACGATCGACAATCCTCGATTGTACCAAGTTACGTGCTGGCACCCCAAATAAACTTTTAACTTTTTTGGCTTTACAAACCAACATTCGTCAAGTTTAGCTGAGATACCACCCAATGTTTGTCAAAAAGTGGTCGAAAATTACCTTAAAAGAATCGAAATTGTTGTAAGCAATTCAGGTGGCGGTCATTTAAATGATGCAGTGTTTCACTCTCAATGTCAAAGTTCAAACTTAATAATAAAAAAAGAAATATCATGCGAACAATAATATTGTATTTGTGTTTTTTTACTTTAAAAATCCTGTATAAGGTTTAAAGGTTTAAAATTACGTCTGATAAAGGATTCAAAAGACAATGACAAACTGTAAGGTCAACCAAATTGAATTCTTTTTGATCCCAAAACTAGATTGAACAATTGGATAAATCAAAATCATTGGTTAGTGGTATAAACGCTCGAAATACTATAATTGCACTTTGATTAAATAATTTCCATTTATACGACAACAGTCCGACCTCCTAGATTTTCTTATCTTCAACCTGATAGGTCAATCATCATCATCATCATAATACCTACTCGTCTACCCTCTCGAAAATTGAAGTGACCCGCAAGGACCAGACTAGTTAATTACAACAAATTAATCAAAAGTACCACGCACATCAATATCCTTCCACTGTATGCCTATGAGTACGTCCATTCACATTTATACACATTCTCAACTAAACTCTGACTGATTGACTGACTGATTGCGTCAAATTGACTACTGGCCCTCAAAAAAATCTGACTAAACAAAAAAAACCTATCTTTGGATATTCGAGCTTATGTATGGAAAACAATGAAGAACAAGAATAATGCCTATCATGACTCAAAATGTCAATCACGTTGTGAGTTATTTTTTCTTGGTTTAATGTTTTGTCCTTCGAAAGGGTATGTTGGTCCTATTTATGTGTAAGTAGGTAAATAATTATCTTGGATACCTTTAAGCTGTTAAAAAAGGTTACGGACAATTAGGGAATTTGAAGTTTCAACTGTGAAAGTACGGAAAATAAAGTCAAATGCATTAAGGACATACAAAAACAATAAGGCTTCTTTTTATGTGAAGCTGTACTGGTTAAGTCCTTTTTTAACATTTCTATATTTGACATTGGAAGTAATTAAAGCCAACATTTAAACGTCGTAATGTTACCAACTACACAGTCAAAAGATATAAACAAATGCTTCCGCTTAATTCGTAAACCACATTTCCTCTTTTTTTTTAAAGGCTTTATAAAAAACAGAAAAAAAGGTTAAAAAAAGAAGTAGTACACAAAATGGAAAAGTCCTTTATAGAAATAAAAATAATCGGAAAATAGGACGAAATGGGAAATTCCTGCAATTTTAAAACGATTTTATTGTATTCGAGTACAACAAGGGAGGAGTTTTTATTTTTGGATTGGGGTGGGTGCGAAAAGCACGTTTTTAATTTAGAACTTGACTTGACTGTGTTTATTTTATGGAAATATATACTTCAGTTTTTTTTTTTCTGTTCACTGAAGGTATGTGACTTGTTACCATCTATAAAGTTCCATGAAGCCTTGTGATTGCACAATCGATGAAGAGTTAAATACGCAGAGTTAATATGCTACCAGAAAGTTGTAGATTGCTTGTTTAATTGTTTGCTTGTTTGTTTGTTTGAACGCGACAATCTCAGGAACTACCGATCCAATCTGAAAAATTCTTAAATATCGCATTTATTGAAGATTGAATTGAGGTTTTAATCCATTAAGCTAAGACTAATACGAACGGAGTATCAATAAATAGCGTTCGAAATCGGGGATTGTTTGGAGAGCTTATATTGTGTGCGCTGCGGAAACGGTAAAAGTTTTGCTGAAGAACAGAATTATTCTTCTCTAATAGTTTTTTTAAAAAAATGTCCAAAAAAGACTATCATTAAAAGTTGGCTCACAATAACCTTTTTATTGCTTAAAAATTTCTGACACTTGGGCATCCATTTTTTGAAGCATATCTAATCTTATTTCGATGCTAACAACATTGCAGTAATTTTAACTTACTTACTTAAGGTGGCACTACATTCTGGGGCGGACGTGGGCCTCAACTGTTGGTTGCTTCTCCAGCCAGCACGGTCCCTAGCTAGATGTCTAAAGTTTCGCACGCCAAGTTGATTGAGGTCTTCACCCACCTGATTGCGCCACCTGAGTCGCGGTCTTCCTCTACTGCGCCGTCCCTCGGGATTGGATTCGAAGACCCTCCGGGCTGGGGCGTAGATGTTCATTCGCTCGACATGACCCAGCCATCTAAGCCGTTGGACTTTAATCCTGCTAACTAGGTCAGTGTCGCTGTACAGCCCGTACAGCCCGTCGTTATATCTTCTCCTCCATTCTTCATCTATGTGTACGGGACCAAAAATGCTCGAGAGAGGACTTTACTTCTCAATTGCCTTAAAGTCTAAAGAAGCAGCTATTTGCAAGAGTATTCTTCGTTTTATTGCAGCGCTGGTGCCTAGGTAGACAAAGTCCTTAACTAACTCGAAGTTATAGCTGTCCATGGTGACGTTTTGTCTAAGACGTCGTCCTTTTTTGATGACAGCATATACTTGGGCTTTCCCCTTATTGACCACTAATCCCATCTTCTTCGCTTCCTTCGCATTGCTCAAAAACGCTCCACTGACATCACGCTTTGATCTTTCAACTATGTCAATATCATCTGCGTATCCAAATAATTCGATGGACCTTTGAAAGATTGTGTCTCTAGTGATGGCGGTTGAGTTTTGCACAATTCTTTCCAGAACGATGTTGAAGAAGTCGCATGACAGTGCATCGCCTTGTCTAAAACCTTTTTTGACATCAAATGCATCGGTAAGATCCTTTCCTACCTTGAGCAGCGTGCCTTCTCCATCGTCATTCTGCACAGACGGATAAGTTTGACAGGGATTCCAAAATTAGACATTGCTCGGTAGAGCTCTTCCCTATGTATGCTGTCGTACGCTGCTTTGAAATCGAGAAAGAGATGGTGGGTATCGATTTGAAGCTCCTGGGTTTTTTCCAAGATCTGCCGTAGTGCGAATATTTGGTCGATAGTGGACTTTTTCTGGTCTGAAGCCACACTGATAAGGACCTATCAGGTTGTTGACGAATGGCTTCAGACGTTCACATAATACGGCAGAGAGGATCTTATACGCAATGTTAAGGAGACTGCTGCCTCTGCAGTTGGCGCAATTTAGAGGGTTTTCTTTTGTATGTATCCGGCAAACTAAGCTGAGATTCCACCCATGAGGCATGCTTTCTTCCGACGATATTTTGCAGATGAGTTGGTGCATGCTCTCTACCAAGTCATCGCCTAGTGCTTTAAATAGTTCGGCATCGATGCCGTCAGCTCCACCAGCTTTGTTTGACTTCAGTTTAGACATAGCTATCCTTACCTCGTCTAGGTCGGGTAGGCGGAATTGTTCATCTGCGTCGCCTAGGTTGAGTGGTTCTATCTCCCTTACAGCGGAATTCGGTTCGTCATCGCCGTTATATATGTTGAAGAAGTGGTCTTTCCGTATTCTCAACATAGATTGCGTTTCTACTACGATGTTCCCCTGTTCGTCTTTACAGGCTTCGGTTCATGGCTGGAACCCTTGGGAGGTTTTTTTACCTTTTGGTAAAATTTACGAACCTCATTCCTGTTGTGACATCCCTCTATCTCCTCGATCGCACGCTTTTGATGCTCTCTTTTTTTATATCTAAGAAGCTAGAGGTCCTCTCTCCTTTTCTGCTCGTAGAGTAGCTCTTGTCCTTCTGTAAAGCACCATTTTGTGTGCCTCTCGTTTCGCTTCGTGCGCTTGCCGGAATTCGTCGTCAAACCAGGCGTTTCGCTGTTGTGGCCGTGTGCAGTTTATTAGAAAATTATTAAAATCTCCTATGACAATTTATGGCAGGCCAGGGCACTGCATATAAGTCTTGTCCTCGAAGCTCGAAGAATATTTCTTCGGTGCCTTCATCTTTCTCCTCTATGAGGACATGCGCGCATATTAGGCTTAAGTTGGCGAATTTAGCCTTGATGCGGATTGCCGTGATGCGCTCGCACACACTGTTGAAACTCAAGACTTTTTGTCTGAGTCTAGTTCCAACAACAAATCCACACCCAAATAGACGCTGTCTTTGTTCTCGGTCTCTTGCGTTTGCCTGGTCCTTCCAATCGCACTTCTTGGATGGCGGTAATATCTGCCTTTCAGTAGTTTAAGACTTCCGCTTATTGTTGGGCTGGACGTGATATGTTAAGGGACCACGTACACGATTTAAAGTTCGTTGTTCTTATTTCGTTTGCTTGGGTTGTCAACAATAAATTCGTCCGTATCCGAGGCTTTTTGGTGCTTCGGAACTAAGGTAAAATTTTGTACGTGGTCAGGAAGTCACCCCGACGGCACAACCCCCAGCCTGGAGGGCCAGATCCTTAATATAACTCCAAGGATGGGGAGCCGGATAAACCGATCTTACAGGCCTGGGCTCCGAATATGTCGAAGAAGCCCTATAAGGTAATCACTAAGTAGTTCAACCTTACTGGAACTGTAGACGCTACTGTTGAGTCCATCTCAAGAATTCGTCCGCTGCCGTCTGTATAAGGAGATGTACCTTAGTGGAAATATTTCTCCCCCTCTCTCTTATGCTGCCCCAAACAACTTTCCACTGGGGACCCAATCTCCAGTTGAGGTACTAGGCTCCCGATGTTCACCACGGGTAGGTGAGAGTGGGAGTTGATAGACAGAGGTGGGTTTTGAGAAAAATCTGTGGATGCACATGTCTACCATTTGAACATCGGTCCTTACTTAAACCGATTGTAAACCGCACAAAAAACTGATTTTGTCATAATTGTATGGAGTCTCAAAAGTCTCATGAAGATTGCGCTAATTCCGAATACAACAGTTCTATATTTTGTTGACATATGTAACTGTTCAGACAGGAAGAAGCCTAGTCGCTTAAGATTATTTCTCAATAAAAGCACTCTAGTACGTTTTTGCATATGAAACTAAAATTTTGATAATACAACCTCAAAAACAAGCTTTAATTTTTTTTAAGTTACATTGTGTGCACATTGTACGAGTACCAGCAGCTTGCATCTGAATTGCTTGTTTTAATTTGTCCCTAAACACCACAACAACAAAATTATACCAATTGACCATCAAAGGGTCTATAAGGCATCATGAAGCTACCTTCTGTTTCTTTATGCTTCAACTTCAAGTACCCATACCTACATTAAAAGCAATTTATGTAAGATGCATATAATGGATAACATTAAATTATGTTCATTTTGATTTAATTTATTACGTGTCAGGTAATTTGATTAAATTCAATCTGATGCTTTCTGCGCTGCCGTGACTTCTCCTAAACAATAGAAGATATAAACTCAAAACAAGTCGCCGTCAAATTTTTCATATATGCGATGCGATGCGTTGCGTAAAGCGTAATACAACAATTTACACACAACAAATACAGAATCCCGAAAAAAACATCCTCTCAATTCATCACCACATATAACATCGGATAAGGTCACATCTCGCGCGGCTTAAATGGGATGCATATACAATAAATACAAAAGCCGGGCTCCAAAGAACGCGCTGAACAGAACACATCGTACAATCACAACACACCCAGCTGCAGCGCGCATCCATTGTCATCCGCCCGATGACGTCCATAATACGTAATAATCCGACAGAGCCCTCTAACGATTACATGACTTTGCACTTGGGTGGCTGGACGGATCATCATCATCATCATCATCAATGACCAACCAACAACAATTGTTGGTCTTTTTGATGGCAGCATCAGCATCAGAGGCTGGAAGTTGAAGCTGATATATGTTTGTGGCACGACCGACCGTTCGCTCGTCGTCGAGGACGAGGAATGATGATCATCATCGGCTTCGATCGGATATGAGTGTGCTTGGTGGCAGTTTAAGCGGTGGCGGCGCTCAGGGACGTGCCGGAGTCCAGTGTGAGATTTTTGTACCAAAGACAGACGCAATTAGTCTTCGTCATCCATTATCCGAAAAAGCGAATAACGCTCAGCAATTATTATTGTTTGCTATAGAAGTTTAGGTATTGTATAGTTATAAGCGAGGGCGATTCTATGGATGGAATTCATTCTACCTAACCTTACATAGTTTTGAAAATTTGAGACGAGACATCAACTGCTTTGGAATGGTTGATGGCTGATGGCTCTGGCGAAGTCTCTGAACAGCCCCAGCTAATCTTGTCCACAAATTCATCAATATCGATGGCCGGGAATAATTGATTCCGCTTCTGGTCGATGATGTTGATGGCTTTGTATATTATGGTCTGGTCATTTCTTTAAGGTCTACAATATTTAATGTGGAGAAAGAGAGTTTGATTAATTTAACTTCTCGGAGTAAAAATATTTGGAGGCGATGTTTAGTTCATTTTTTATAATGATGACAAAGTAATGTGAGTTTCGGGTTGGATCGGAATTCCAAATGCGACTGAAGATAGAATGTCAAATAATGGGACATAGCTGTCACTGTCATCAGTGTGGCATTATATAAGTTGTGAACAAAATAGGTTGGGTTCTATTTAAGTTATATATTGAAGGTACATAAAGATGAATAGTGAGATAACACAAGCAAAACGAACAAAATTATAAAATGTTTGATGTAGTTTAATTTTCCACTCTTTTATTTGTTATGTCTTCAAAACAATATAAAAATTACCAAATAACCCTTAAAATTGACCTTGTTAAGTTCATACCATTTTGGCTACACACTTTTGAAAGATATTTTCAATATTTGCCAATGATGTTCAGGCTTTAATGGCGGAAACACAAACACGCTTCAGCTTCGTCTGCGTTACGTTGACCCTGCTTCAATTCTATTTTGCTTTAAATGACACTTCCAATATGACATTTCTAAAATGGTACTTCTGTCATCAGCAACTGTTATTTTTTCTCAAAATAAAAAAGAATTTAGCTTACAGAGCCTATAATAACCGATGGGAATCCCTCCAAAAGTAAATGTATTTTGTTTGTTGATTTTTTTACAGCTGTTGAACTGTCAGACAAAGCAAATGTTCAGCAAATTTTAACTACAGTTTCCGATTGGACACACATTACGTAACATTACGTTATTTTCTTACGATTGTCAAATGAACATGAGTTCGAAGCTTAGTTATGATAGCATACATTCAATTCCTATGGCTGAACATTTAAACGTCAGGCGAAGCCGAAGCTGAAGCTTTCTCTCCAGGTTTTGAGTGTTAAACAGTCGTCAGTTGTCAAGATCCAAATCTTAAACTGTATCAAAATATAATTTTTTAGTATTTTATCATTGAATGCAAATCTATATCAATTTCTTCAATTTTCAGAGATGACATAAGGAATTCTGAATGAGGGATGCGTTACAAAATGTTTGTTTGTTATGGTGTAGACACAGATACTAAAAGAAAAAAATTTAATTAAATTTTCGTTTTAATTTTACGAAAGCTTAATAAAATCAAAAGATCATGTGATTCTTTTTTGTATGAGGCTGAGGTAGACCCGTAGTCGGTGTCCAGGATTATTCCCAAGGAAACCAAAAAACTTGGGTTTGGATATGTAAGCAACTCAATTTAATATAAATCGAAATCGTCAGAATTGTATGGCTAAGATAACAAGTAATTTTATATTGTTGCGAAAATGACTTAGTCCACCATAAAAATAAACAACACAAACAGATCTTTTTTTTTGAACTCATTAGAAACAACTTTGCTGCGAAGTGTCAGATGAAGGAGAACGGCCGATTAGTTGAGATAGAAAGAGACACCTGGTTATTGCAAAGAAAACGACTACAGGATTTAAAAGGAAATTTTCGTGGAGACTTCGCAAGGCATAAAGGGCTCGCGTTAAATGAAGCGCGCTCTCTTTTTTTTCTGCAGATTTCTAAGCAGCTAGCACACTTCCGTAACATCAATTATACAAACCAGTATCACAATTTATCCATACAAAAATGTACCTCTCGGGAACCAGAGGCTTTGAAATAAAATTTATTTTAAAGCTACAGATTGTTTTATTTATTATCAAGGGTTCTTTCTTTCCACGATTCTTATACGTTCTCGGCGATTTTTGCTACAATACAAATTTTTTCCTTACAACTTAAATTAACAGTTTATATATAAGGATAAAGTACCACGGTACCTCATATAAACTAATATATACTCGTAATTCTTACGACATAAGTATGGATATTAAGACCTGGTCTCTAAAAAAAGGTTTAGCGCATGTAAGCGCAGCACGCTAGGCTTGTGCCCTAGACAGGGACTTGCGTTCCCTGTCACTTGTAGCAAATCAGAGAACAGCCAGTCTGCCTGAGCCTTGTCCACCGTACACTTAGAGGATTTGGACGAAGAAATATCCAAGAAGATAATCGGTGATGCTTTGTTTTTTGCTACCGGTAATATGCTACGTCGCCCTTAGAATAAAATAAGGTTACCACGAAATAAACGGTTGGGACTGTAAGTTTACCAGAGCCAAAAGCATCAAACCCCTAGATAAGTACAGCAACAAATATATGAGTCTACTGAGAGCACAAGACATCTTTCCCAACAAAAAAGGCGAAAATAGACAACCAACTGATAACGATGATAGCGAAAGAGGAGAGGAACAGAAATTGGGCAAATTCGTGGCTTTGTTATGCCCTTCGTACAGGTTGCCAACAAGAAAGACATTGTCCGATAAACTATACGTCCAAGGGACGTCATCGCATTATATTGATGTTAATAATGCAAGACTCTGCTCCAATCTGCTTTGTGGCATTGAGTTTGGAGAGCGTCATACAAGTGGGAGTGAATGCAACTCCTTAAAAGAACAAATTTCCAAATGGAAAATTGAGCACAAAGTTGGCGCAGTTGTCAGCGATAAAGCTTCAAATGTCATTGCGGCAATGCAGGTAGGAAATTGGAGATCCATTGGGTGTTTCGCTGATTCGTTGAACTTGGCTGTGTAAGCAGGCTTAGAAGAAATTGCCGGATATGTTCAAAAAGTGAAGAGCATAGTCAAGTTTCTTAAAAGAAGCACTGCAACTACAAGAAATCCAAAAGCAAATGGATTTACCCATCCTTAGCAGCACGTTCCGACCAGATGGAACTCAACATTTGGTATGTTGAATCGGCTTTTGAAAGTTAAAAATTATGTTATTGCTACATTAGCTTTAGTCAAAAATGAGCTGTCATTAAATAAAGAAGACTGGATTCTAATCGAGAAAGCGGTTCCAAATCTTCAAATATTCGATGACGTCACCGTCGAAATATCGAGTGAAAAGAATGTCAGCCTATCAAAAGTTATAGTGTTCTGTCGAATATTGAAGAGACAGATGACTCAGTATTTGAATGAGTTGGACACACACTCTCTTGGTGTGGAAAACGAAACGTACGAAAATTGCTGATGACGCTAAAAGAGCAATGTCAAAAACCTATAGACAATAACGTTCTCTATGCTGATTCCACAATTTTGGACCCCAGATTCAAAAGCAAAGGCTTCCGAGAGGACACAAGCGTTAAAATTTTTTTCTCAAAACCTACCTTTGTCTATCAAATCCTACTCTCACCCCCGCGTAGTGAACATCGGGTGTCTAGTTCCTCAACTGGAGATTGGAAAGTTATTGGGGGCAGCAAACAAGAGAGGGGGGGAGAGGTGTTTCCACTCTCCTTATCCAGACGGCAGCGGAGGAATTCCCGAGATGGAATCAACACAGGAGTCTACAATTCCAGTAACGATGAACTACTTAGTGAACACCTCATAGGTTTTCTACGACTTATTCAGAGTCTAGGCCTGTAAGAAGCGGTTTATCCAGCTCCCCGTCTTTGGAGTTATAGTACGGATCTGGCCCTCCAGGTTGGTGGTTGTGCCGTTTATTTGGATGCGGATTTGTCATTGGAGCCACACTTAGGCAACTAGTCTTGAACTATAGGTGCATCAACGAGCGCCTAATGAACATCAGCAACATTAGCCTGATGTGTGCGCACGCCCACACAGAAGAGAATAATGATAACACCAAAAATATGTTCTTCGAGCTCTTAGACAAAGCATATGAGCAGTGTCCTACGATATTAAAATTGTCCTGGGCGATTTTATTGCCAAGCTAGGAAGGAAAGACATCTTTGGTGGTGCACTTCAGGTTTCCAGGCAAAAGGCAAAACAGCGAGATGGTGGGAGAAATTTCAACATCGAACGACTCCGACTAAGTTACAAGCAACCTCTCTCGAAGTTCTCTGCCGCCAACACAATGTATCGAAACCCAGTGGCAACATTCCCAAGATGCATTCAGAGAAGCCGCTCTGATGTGCAGGGTTTCAAGCAGCCATTAGCAAGGAACCCCTTTAGTAGTAGGACTACTTCTGCAGACTGTATAACGGCAACGACGAACCGAATCTCGCTGTCAGGCAGGATGATCCATTCAACATAGACGACGAAAGCCAACAATACCACCCAATGGAGCCAATGGCTTGAATGCTGAGCTCTTTAAAGCAGCTGGAGATAAGTTGGTTAGGAGCATGCACCAACTAATCTGTAAGATATGGTCGCAAGAAAGCATGCCCGATGAATGGAAACTCAGTATTGTTTGCCCGATCCTGAAAAAAGGAGACCCTCTAAATTGCACCAACTATAGAGGAATCGGTCTACTTAACATCGCCTATAAAATCTTGTCTGCCGTAATATGTGAACGTCTAAAGCCCATCGTCAACATCCTGATAGGTCCTAATCAGTGTGGTTTTAGACCACTAAAGTCCACAGTTGATCAAATATTCACATTACGGTAGATCCTGGAAAAAACCCAAGAACACCAAATCGACACCCACCATCTTTTCATCGATTTCAAGGCCGCATATGACAGCATATACAGGGAAGAGCTGTATGGAGCCATGTCTAGTTTTGGCATGCCCGCCAAACTCGTCCGTTTGTGCAGGATGACCATGGAGAACTCACGCTGCTCCATAAAGGTTGAAAACAACTTCACAGAACCTTTCGATCTCAAAAAAGGTTTTAGACAAGGTGATGCGATTTTTTTAACATCGTGCTTTGAATAGTGCAGAGCTCACACCTCACTAAAAGCTCTATCTTTCAAAAGTCAGTCCAATTACTAGAATATGCTGGTGAACGGAAGAACTCAAAATGATGTCAATGGGGCTTTTGTGAGTATTGAGGCAGAGGCGGAAAAAATGGGTTATCGGTTAATGAGGGCCAAAAGTACATGCTGTCATCAAGAAAGGACACCGACGTCTTGGTCAAAACTCCACCATAGAAAGACGTAATTTTGAGGTAGTAAGGGACATCGGCTTCCTAGGCTCCGCTGTAAATGCAGAAAACGACACCAGCGCTGAAATCCAACGCAGAATAGCTCTTGATAACCGCTGTTTCTTTTGGCTAAGAAAGCAATTGAGTGGTAATATCCTATCTTGAGGGACCAAAGTGTTACTTTATAAGACCCTTTTCATCCCGTCCTGCTAAACGGAAAGCACATTGGGTCGGTTCGAGAGAAAAGTTCTTCGTGTGATCTACGGTCCCGTATGCATCAAAGGGAGTGGAGGAGAAGATGGACCGATGAGCTGTACGGGCTGTACAGCGATGTAGACTTAGCCAGAAGGGTAAAAGTTTAAAGACTAAGATAGCTGTGTCACGTAGAGCGCATGAAAACCAATGCTCCGGCCCGGAAAGTCTTCGAATCCTAACCCACAAGACAGCACAGTAGAGGAAGACCGCGGATCAGGTGGCGCGCACAAGTGGAAGGTGACCTCACCCAACTTGGAGCGCGAAACTGGAGACATCAAGCTAGGGACCGAGCTAGATGGAGAAGTTTGTTGGGTGGGCCCTAGTTCACACAGGACTGTAGTACACCCATCAACTTTATCAGCAGCTCAAGAAAAAAGAAGACTTTAATGGGATGTGTGTGATTCTGAGATGGAAAGCCTAGTTCCCCAGTATACAACAGCTGCTGGTAGAGCTCAACCATTATTTTAATAAACCCCTGCTTAACAACTCTGGAAATCCTTTGCTGTGGTGGGACGAAAGGAAAAATGTGTACTCAATCCTTAACAGGTACTTGCTGAAAAGGCTAAATTTAGTAGCCATCTTGTGAGCGAAATTTTAAACCGAATTTTGACTGAAGCCTTTTAGCTTTTCCAGCGACGATATCAAAATTACAGTAAAATAATGGCTTAAATCCACTGAAAATTATTGCGATAAGAATTTCTTTATCTTATTGCGTTTATTTCGAACTTAAAAAAGATTCGAATTCGTCTTGAATTCATTCGAGTATTGCGTTCCTCTTGAAAAGAAACAGAACTTTGTAAAACTTTCGATTTTTTTTGTTACACTCTCCCTCCTTAGCCACTAGTTGCAAGAAGAACTTTTCCACTTAAGGTCGCGTAAAAACTTTCAAATTTGTTGTTTTCATTTTCATAATTTTTAAGTTTCTGATAAATTCGGGGAAAATTTGATTCTAATTATCAATGTGTGTGGTAAATTGATTCAAATATTAGATGTGTGCGTGTATATTGACGTCTCAGCTTGTAGGAAATCTAGAATGACAGCCAGTCTATGTATGAAGTGTCTTTGTTTTCAATTTTGTTTCATGGATTTCTTTCCAAATCTGTCTGCGGCAACATTTCTGACATTTTTCAAAGAACAATTTGAAGTCGCTCTTTGTAAACAAACATGTAAGTACTTTTTCGACTTATCCATTACATCTGTCAAACTTTTTGTATTCTTTATTTTTTAAGAGTTGAGATGACTGTTTTTCCAAGTCACATTTGAGGGACAAATGTCATTTCGGTCGTTTTTAATAGCATTTTAATATAATTATTAATGGATTAAAGCACAGTAGGTAACTGTGTACAGCAGTTTAATTAATAGAAATAATGATAAGAGGTATATTTTGAGCTATAAATTTACATACTTTACCTTGATTTGAAAATTTTGTTTACAAAACCCGTCAACATTCCTCATGTGTACCCAGCTTAAATCGTATCTTTTAAACAACTGTCAACTTCTACCCACTGTTGTAAACCTAATTCGTTAGCTCTGCTGAATATAATTTGTACCCAAACATAACCAAACATTCGCTATACCTTCATACAAATAACTATATTGGATACTCGTACACATTTCAATTAATCGAATTGCCATCGATCATAATTAAAATTCCACTTTTCACAGAGTGCACCAACAATAAAATATAATTTATTACTGTCTGTTTCCATTGAAAACAAAAAAAAAGAATTAATAAAACAACAACAAATTGAAAGCAAAAATTAGTTTGAGAATAAAACTGTAATGATTTATCGACACAGGAGGGCAACTCTTTTGTATATCTGATGTGAAGTTGAACAAAGTGTGGTCGGTAATGGTATCTGCTGTACTCGTATGTATATCCGTGAGTCGGTATATAAATTCATTCGTAAGGTAATTACGATTTATCTTCATATGGACATGCAGTCAAAACAAATCTCAATAAATCAACACGATTATATTTTATATGGGGAGAATAAAAGCGAGGCTTGAGTTGAAGAAATGAAGACCCACATAAAATTCGAACTTGGTGTGGCACTGTGTTGAACCAGCAGACGCACCATATAATGTTAGATCTCCACTACATCACTATTTTTATGCATACAAAAGTCATATGATCGAACGGAACGGAACGGATTGACATTCGAATGCGCAATCGAACGAGATCCAGTGATGTCTGATGTGCGATTGGCGATCGACGACGCAACTGACGGATTTAATCTCGGAAAAACTGCAAAGTGCGACAAATCCATTGGACAAGTGAGCTGCGTTATGGGTTTTCGTTTTACGGAGTTGGGAGTTATAGATGCGCGAGTCAACGCGCCGCCGGTTATATATGAAATATGATCCTACGCGATTACCTAGAATGGTGAATGTTGATGGTGAATTGCTAAGATACACTTGCAGATAGGTTGGTTATGATGAGGTTAGGTAATGTAAATTTGTTCAATGCACACTTTTGGCTTGAGAGTCTTGTATCTTTAAATATCTACTACCTTACCTTCAGATGATCTTCATAGTCGCATCATCAACAATATCGTCATCAGCATTTTGAAACAAATGACGACGAAGCGACGACGTTACACATGGAGTTAAGCGTGGTGTTGAGTTGTTTGTATAAATGTATCTTTAGTGAAATCTTAATTTGAACACGAAATGATACATAATTTACAATGATGAATGACAAAAAGTAGTTTTGAGATCACGTCATCAGAGTACAGAGCTAAGAGTGCTTAGAGTAGAGTGCTTAAGACTTAAGCGCGAGTGCATAACAAGACTGCAAATCGTGGCTTAAGGTGTTTTGTGTATTTTGTCACGTGTGTTGTGACATTTACACGATGTAATGGAATTAATTTCAGACTTTTAAAATCGACTTTAAATCTTTATCTATACCCATAAAAAAGTGAGATAAAGAACAATTTTTAAAGTTCGTGTTTAGAACGTATTGTAGACATTTTTTAATCAAAATTGAGACATTAAACATTTTGGAGAGTTCGTAAAATTTTGTAAAAATACTTACGTAGAGAGTTCTTCAAATTTTGTAAAACGTATTTTTCGTATTTTTCTTAATAAAAGAATTCTCGTTTCTCGGTATGGCCTAGTTACACAATTCTGATTAAATACAAATCGAGACGAAAACTATATGAACTTGTGCCATGTTGGCCTGGCCAATTACGTATGTAGCATATAGCATAGGTCCATACAGTGGTGAACAAAACTTAATGTACCGATTAAGGAACTCTTCAGTATTGTGGCCAAATACAGGCAAAAGAGAGGACTTCCCATAGCAAGATATTGTAATGGGTTCGATTTGTCAAATTGAAAATTTTGACATTTCTCGACGTTTCAAGGTCCCTAGAATCAAAATAAAAGATTTTTAGAAAGATGTCTCTTCGTGCGTGTGTACCTACGTTCGTGACGTTGTTTTAGTCGTCCACAGCTCAAGAACCAGAAGAGATAATAATATATCAACCTCAAATAAATTTTTTTATACAGATAATAATGCAGAAAGGGCTCTCAGGAAAATTTTGTGGTTGGTTTTTTAATAAAAAATAAAAACCTAAAAAAACATTAATCAAAGTTGGTAAAAATTGAATTTCGACTCAAATATCTTTTAAAAAACTTGAGATTGTGGATTCAAACGTATTTTATCCTATGAGAAATATTGTTTTCAACATTAAGTTAAATTTTCTTAGTTTTTTTTACAAAAAATAAAATCTTAAAAGAAAATTTAACAAAAGTTCGTAAAAATTGATTTTCGACACAAATATCTTATCAAAAATTTTAAATTAAAGCTTCGTAGTAATTTAAAAAAAATTATACCACATTCGGACAAATTTTGAAAAAAAAATCGAATGGACAGTTTTTTACAAAAACTAAAAACCTAAAAATAATTACTCAAAGTTGGTAAAAAATTATTTTTGACGCAAATATTTTTTCAAAAACTTGAGATTATGGCTTCCAACTAATTTTATCTGAAAAATTTTGCGAAAAATCGAACTGACAGTTTTTTTATGAAAAATTAAAAACTTAAAAACCTATTTAACAAAACTAGAATTTCAAACTAAACTGTTTCTTGGTTGGAAAAACATTTTTGGTAATTTAAAAATTTTTAAGAATAATTGAACTGACAACTTTTTTAACCCAACACGAAAACCTGCACATTTTTAAGAAAGACAAATCAAGAGACGGGATGGGAAGTTATCAGTGTGGGTCGAACCACAGCCTCTTTTTAACTTCCCATAGGAAGTTATTGTAATGGGTCCGTGAAGTCAAATTGAAAATTTTGACATTTCTCGACGTTTCAAGGTCCCTAGAGTCGAAATAAAAGATTTTTAGAAAGATGTCTGTGCGTGCGTGTTTACGTACGTTTGTACGTCCGTACGTCCGTACGTCTGTACGTCCGTACGTCCGTACGTTCGCGACGTTTTTTTCGTCGTCCATAGCTCAAGAACCAGAAGAGATATCGACTTCAAATAAATTTTGCTATACAGATAATAAGGCAGAAAGATGCAGAAAGGGCTCTCAAGAAAATTGCGTTGGTGGTTTTTTTACCATAGCAGTTTGAAAAAAAGGTGCAAATTTTGGTTAACCCTAAATATCTTACGAACCAAAATTGCTAGAGACTTGATTTAAATTTTATATAATATATTGTAACGTGATACCTAACAGGTATATTTTTTGAAAAAAATCAATATAACGGTTTTTTTTATAAATCAATAAAACTGAAAAAAAAAATTTGTCACCTCCAAAATTTTACGACTGAAATATGATTTCATCTCTAAAACAATTGTGTGCAACGAAGAATAATGTTTTTGACATCTGATAAAATTTTGAGAAAAATTGAATTGACAGTTTTTATTACAAAAAATAAAAACCTAAAAAAAAATGTATAAAAGTTGGTAAAAATTGATTTTCGACTCAAATATCTTTTCAAAACTTTGAGATTTTGACTTAAATTTACTTTTATCTTTCAAAAAATCTTGTTTTCAACATTTAGGTAAGGTTTGAAAAAAATCGATTTGACAGTTTTTGTACAAAAATTTAAAAACCGAAAAAAATATTAACAAAAGTTCGTAAAAAATGATTTTCGACTCAAATGTCTTTTCAAAACTTTGGGATAAAAGGTTCTTACTAATTTTTTCTTATAAAAAATGTTGTAATCAATATAGGGGCAAATTTTGAGAAAAATAGAATTGACAGTTTTTTTACAAAAAATAAAAACTTAAAAAAAATTTGTAAAAGTTGGTAAAAATTGATTTTCGACTCAAATATCTCTTAAAAAATTTAAAAAAATTGGCTTCAAACTAATTTTATTTTATAACAAATATTGTTTTCAACATTTGGTAAAATTTTTAAAAAATTCGAATTGACAGTTTTTTTACAAAAAATAAAACTCTAAAAAAAAACAATACTAAAACTTGGTAAAAATTTACTTTCGGCTCAAATAGCTTTTCAAAAATTAAAAATATTGGCTTCAAACTTATTTTATTTCACAGAAAATATTGTTTTCAATATTCAGGATAAAAAAATAAAATCTACAAAAAATAGTGCGCAATTTTGGTACAAAAACATATAGACAAACTTTTAAGCAAGACAAATCGACAGAGGGGATGGGAAGTTATCAGTGTGGGTCGCATCCCACCCTCTTTTTTATTATTAAAATTGATGTACAATAATATTATAAAGCTGAAAAGTATGTTTGTTTGTTTTGTTTGCTTGTTTGTTTGAACGCACTTATCTCAGGAAGTGCTGGTCTGATTTAAAAAAAAAATTGGTTTATTGAGGAAGGTTAGATGATATATAATGTTACAATGTTGGGAGCTTTCACTGTTGAAGCGGTTAGAGTTTTGCTAAAATAATGTTTTAAAGAATGGTATTTTTATATTATAATGTTGGATCACTAACCTTTTTAATGAAAACCAAATCACAGCTGGATCGGGCGTAGTTTCATTTGGAGGACCAATTGACTTTTTCAAACATTTGTGGCTGTATTTCGGCAAAAGACCGGTTAATGTTGTCACCTAAATAGTGAATTGTTCTGAATGATAAAGTTGCGCTTACAAATGACCTTCATCATCGGCACCACCATTTTGCACATGTAAAATTCAGTTTTTACGGATGTTACGCTGTAGCATTTCTTGAAAGTCAAACAAAATTATTTTGAGGCAATTCCTTCATATGTTTTTTTTTTATTTTTATCAAAAAAAACTTACTGTCGGATTGGTATACAAAATTAACTGAATGTTGAACAAAATATTTTCTATAGGGTGAAATTAATTTGAAGCCAATATTTTAATTTTTGAAAAGATATTTGAGTCGAATTTTAATTTTTAGGAATGTTTTTTAAGGTTTAAATTTTTTGTAAAAAAAACTGTGCATTCAAACTTTCTCAAAAATTTACCAGCTGTCAAAAATCGTATTCTTCGTTGCATACAATTGTTTTGGGGATAAAATTTAAAAAAAAATGTTTGTTATTAAAATATTCGAGGTGACAATTGTTTTCTTGCAGTTTTTTGGTTTATAAAAAACCCGTTTGTTGTATTTTTTTTCTAAATTTTGTTAGTTTGGTATTAGGTCACAATATAAAAACGAGTCTGGGATGCGAACCACTCTGATAACTTCCCATCCTGTCTGTCGATTTGTCTTGCTTTAAAGTTTGTAGGTTTTCGTGTTGGGTTAAAAAAGTTGTCAGTTGAATTATTCTTAAGAAATTTAAAATTACCAACAATATTTTTGATATAAGGAAATAGTTTAGTTTGAAAACATAGTTTTGTTCAATAGGTTTTTATTGTTTTTATTCGAAAAAAAAATTTTAACAATTTTAGAAGCATTTCTTAATTTTCTAAAAATTGGATGCTTTAATTTGAGAGATATCAAGAACCGAACATCAATTTTTATCAAATTTGCGTACTATTTTTTGTAGATTTTGTTTTTTAAGAAAAAACGGACTGTTGGATTTTTATAAAAAAAAACTACCGAAAAGAATATTTTCTGTGTAATAAAAAGTTTGAAGACATTATTTTTAATTTTTGGAAAGCTATTTTAATCGAAAGTAAATTTGTTAAAAGTTTTAGTATTTTTTTTGTTAGGTTTTTATTTTTTGTAAAAAGGGTCAATTCGATTTTTCTCAAAATTTTACTAAATGTTGACAACAATTTCTTTTAAAAGATAAAAGTAGTTTAAATGAAACATCTCAAAGTTTTGAAAAATATTTAAGTCGAAAATCAATTTTTGCCAACTTTTCTTTAGGTTTTTATTTTTTGTAATAAAATGTTAATTCGATTTTTTAAAAATTTTTTTAAATGTTGACAAAAACATTGCTTATACGTTAACATAAGTTTGAACCCATAGTCTTAAGTTTTTAAGTCGAAATTTACTGTTTACAAACTTTGAGTAATGTTTTTTTTATAAAAAAAACTGTCAATTTGATTTTTCTTAAAATTTTACCAGATGTTAAAAACGTTATTTTTGGTTGCCCAAAACTGTTTTGGAGATGAAATCATTTTTTTTTCGTAAACTTTTCGAAGAGACAATTTTTTTTTTTGATTTTTTTTTCAAAAAGTATATTGGTTTGGTATCACGTTGCAATATATAATATAAAATTTTATTTAAGTCCCTAGCGTTATTGGTTCGTGAGATATTTAGGGTTAACTTAAATGTTCACCTTTTTTAAAATTGGTAATGGTAAAAAAACACATACCCAATTTTCTTGAGAGCCCTTTCTGCATTTTTCTGCATTAACATCCATATAACAAAATTTATTTGAAGTCGATATCTCTACTGGTTCTTAAGCAATGGACCACGAAAAAAACGTTGCGAACATACGGACGTACGGACGTAAGAACCTACACACGCACGCACAGACACCATTCTAAAAATCTTTTATTTCGACTCTAGCCCACCAATGGTGACCTACTGGTCTGTGAGACCGGGTGTGTGAAAAAATGCGAATAAATTTCTTCTCCGTTATTGTTTTTTGTTGAACTTGAATTTGTGTATATTATATATTTAAAATTTGAATTTATATATTTAAAATAAAACACGAATTATTAGTAACACATTTCAAAAAATCTTCAGTTGAAAACCCCGGTCCGTGAGACCGGCTCATCATTGATCAAAGTCAAATTTGCGTCACCAATAGCGTGCTAGGGACCTTGCAACGTCGGGAAATTTCAAAATTTACAATTTGACAAATTGGACCGATAACAATAGCTTCCTATAGGAAATTAAAATAGAACCATAATTTTGCAAACAAGTTTGCACTATTTGGAAGCTTTGCGTCACTTCGTTAAGGTGCCAATCTATTCATGTTGAAATGCCAAGCCAAACTTAAAGTAAATCATTTGACATCTGACACAATGTCACACTTAACACTGACAGCTGACACAATGGCTGCCAGTTGAATAGTGTTACCAACTTAAGACTTTGTATGTTATTACCCTCAGACTTTCTGTATGCTGCGTGTTTCGCATATATTCTTTTGAACACTCATCCCATCTTTCTCGCATTTCATTTCTTTCATTTGTTGTTCTAGTCCCATTCGATAAAGAAATGTTGTTAGATTTGTAAGACCTTTGTGAGGATGCTTTCAAAATTTCCAACGAAAAGAAAAAAGGGAATTAAATTACAACCTGAAACGAAAATAGTTTTGACTTCGGATTCTTCACTTTCTTGACAAAAGAACTAAAATCGAATGATAAACCATAGTTTTTAAATAATATAAGGATGAACGAATAAACTTTTAACCTGCTTTTGTCGTTAATTGAAAACTACAAAAAATTAATTTTGAGAGACGCAATATCGCCAGGTGATAAGTTGGCTGTCACTTTCTTTCAACGGGTGAACGGGTCGTTTGGAATGCAAAGCTTAAACTACCAAGCTTGACTCTATCAACCATTCCTTGATTTAAATTAATTCGGTTATAAGGTCTTTCCTCCACTTGAAATTGTCCGGTGGCATATTTCTTTTTTACTCGGATGCACTAGAAACAATAATAAAGCAACGTCAAGAAACAAAGAAAGGCAAGAAATAGAAACGTCAAAAGCCATCCAAGACAATCCTGAACCCAGAACTCTGCGGGTTGAGATTTTTTAAAGTATTTCTATTTGATCTACTTTCTATTCGAGTCTTTCTAAAAACGTCACACTTTACACTTCTAAAAAACCACAACTTAATTGATCATCAAGAAAGCAAAGATTTTTAAAAAATATAATTGTGGGTTTTTGTATTATAGCAACTTAAAAATAAAATGAAAAATTTAGTTGAACCCAAATATCAAATATTTCACAAACCTAACCCACTGTGCAATTATACATGAATTTAGTTCAGATCAATAATAAAATTAGTGTAAATTCAGCTTTATATTCAGTATTGCCAACCCTTATATTTAAAAAAAAAATTGCGAAAATGTAAATAATTAAATGTCAAATTAAGGTTAACAAATTAATTAAGCTACTATACATTATGATTGTACATTTTTCTTTACTTTGGTAATAAACCTATACTTGAAAACATCATTTCAACGATTTGGTTCAATTTTGTACAATTTGTTTTTTTTTTCTCAATTTTTGTATTTAAATATTCTTATTCAATATATGCATCAGCCCTTCGATTCTCTTTTTATCAAAGCTAGAAGACAATATAAAATTAGCTTAATCCTACAATGAGACATTTTTTGGGGGAGGCTGTCTAGAAGAAGGGTTAAAATTAGAAAATTTAATAGAGATTTATGATCAAATAAGTTATAATTATATCGAATATAGGGCCCTTTTGGTCGAAACGCTGGGTAATTTTTCCTCTACGAAGTCCAAGGCTTCTGGTTCCAAAATGCAAAATTTTCTCATTCTTAAGTTAGGTAACCCCGTATTGATCTTTCTAAGTTTGATAGGTCGTATAACACTTGCGAGAGCTTTTCATGATAAATTCCAGGCTCTAGTTCACAATAATTCAAACCTAGCTTCTTTAGTCAAACTTCACTTTCTTGAATCTAGTTTAATCGATGATGCGAATCGGCTTTTACAAAACTTACCCTTTGAACTAGCCAACTATGGGAAAGTGGGAGCTTTTAAAAGGGAGATATGATCACAAAGGCATTCTGGTCCATATCGAAATGCAGCAACAATTTTTAGGTCAGTTTCAATTGCCTTGTGAAACGGCTTCCATGTTAAAAAATCTCCTTTATACGTCAAAAGAATTTAGAAGTCCCATCAGTTGACAAGTATGACATTGTTCAAATTTGGTTCTTTCACCAAACATTGCCCCAACTACTAAAACGCTATGGGAAGAAAAGTTGTGTGTTAAGAAAAAATCACCAAATTTTAAAGAATTTACCTTATTTTGGAGAAGCGCTTCTGAACTCTTGATGTTTTTGACCAAACAAAAAACAGAGTATTGCGAATTAAAATCTAAAGTTTTGCATGCCAAGCCGAAGTTTATAACGAAATGCATTGATAAGATGTCAATAATGTCTAAATATGGAGATCACGTGTCGAAAAGAATTTGTTCGAAAATTCCGGGTATTTGAAAATTTTCTTTCAGCTGTGCTGTTTCTATTGTCAACAAAGACATCATTTTTTGTTGCACATCAACCATCAATAAATGGACAACAATCATATGAGATATTCTGGACAGCAGTCTTCCACTCAACCATAATCAAACACGTCAAATGTAGTTCAAACAAAAATGGGTCAAAACGCAGCAGAAGTTTTACCAACAAATAATGTTCCGTTGTCAACAACTCTGAATCATCCTACGTCGCATTCTGATCGCTATTTTTCGCAAGTGATTTTAGCGACCGCCATTGTCAAGGCCCTTGCTTCAGACGGGCAAGTAGATTATTCACATGCCATGATTGATACAGGTTCAACTTGAATTCAACTTTGCATTACATATAGTGACGTCAAAGCAAATTTGTTTGAACGTAAAAAATGTTCAATAGTTTTTTTTTTATAAAAATACTAAAATTCGTAAATATTTATTTTTGATTTAAGTACCTTGAAAACAAATTAAAACTTATTTTATGTTCCTGTTAAGTTATAGAAAATTCTATTTGACATCTTTCTTATGTAAAAAACATTGGTTTAACGTCGCCAAAATCTCGAAAAAAAAGTAATAACTTCAATTTATTGATTGCATAGCATTTGAAATTCCTTGACAAATTTTCTTATTGCAAAAATCATTTTAAAGAGTCATAATGTGAAGCTATCAATTGTCAGCCTCTTTTCTCATATTTAGGGTGATTTTTTAAAAGCTCTCGCACAGTTTTTCAAAATTAAAAAAAAACACATACAATTCAGAAAAATGCATGAAGTCTTTATTTGAATCGATAATACGGTCCGTAAATTTAATGTTTGAAGATTATTTCATGCAAATATTGACCTTGACTGAGCCTCAAATGGTCCATCCGTTTGCACCAATGTTGGCATACTCTTTCCAACATTTTGGCCGGTATCCTACGAATAAATGCTACAATGATGTCTTCCAAAGCGTCAATGGAAGCGGGCTTGTCTGTATAGACATGAGCTTTGACACAGCCTCACAACAAATAGTCTACAGGCGTTAAATCGCACGATCTAGGCGGCCAAGTGACCGGTCCCGAACGTAAATTAAAATGTTCACTGAACTCATCTCTCAATAAGTCAATTGTTGCGCGTGTTGTGTGGCATTTGGCACAGTCTTTTTGAAACCACATGGCATGCAAGTCAAGCTCTTGCATTTTGGTCAAAACGAAGGTTGGATATCATCTCACGGTAGCGCTCAACAACAGTTACGTGACGATCTGCATCATCTTTGAAGAAGTACGATCCAATGATGCCACCAGCCCATGAACCGCACCAAACTGTAACTTTTTCTGGGTGCATTGTTAGCTCTTGCAATGCTTCTGGCTGATATTCACCCCAAAATCGACTATTCTCCTTATTTACTAACCCTTTGGGCTAAAATTAGCTTCGTCGCTGAATACAATTTTTCGAGAAAAAGCGCGTGATGAACTTTCTTAACAGAGCACGCATTTTGGTAATAAAATTCAATAATTTGCAATCGTTGTTCGTTTGTAAGACGATTCATGGTTAAATTATACACCGAACTAAAGATGTTTGACAGCAAAAGAAAACACAAAACGTGCGTCAGCTGTTTAAACCAGTGTTGCCAAAATGATAATAGCTCCAATTATAGCCGGACTAAAGACCGTTGAAAGCCAAAAAATATTGTTTCTTCCTAAACTTGCACCGTCTACAAATGCACTTGACATAAAAAACAAACCACTTGTCCGAAAAGCTGGGTTCCTTATTTTTGTAAAATGTTGAGAAAATTTTACATCGTAACCAAACTAAGCATTCGTCCTTTAAAATACGTGCACCTGACTCAATTTTCCATGTTTTTAATTCACCATCATTTTGACCTTAAGAAGTAATAGTTCATGAATTTATGAATAAGTCGAACAACCCTTTTCGTCAGTTTCGGACAACGCTGAACCACCGTCAAAGCAGCTTAAAAAGGTATTAATCTACTACCAAAACGTAAATGGACTTTTGACAAAGACCAACATGGTTTACAAAACCATTAACAATCTTCCTCTTTATATCATAATATTGAAGAAAACATGGTTAACAACTCTATCTCGGACTCGGAGTTTTTTGACTCCTCTTATAAAGCCTTTAGACATGATCGTAATAACTCAGACGATTTAAACGACGTTGGTGGGGAATTCTTGTCGCTATCAACAATTCTTTCACTGGGTATACCTGATTGACGGCTTTCGATCAACAGACATCGAAATACTAAGCTTGAAAATTAAAATGGGAAAAGGACATTTAGAAGCATATATATACCTCCAAGCTCCAAGAACGAGGTTTATGAAAAACTAAGCAACTGTATGGAAAGTATTTATATCCCTTTGGAACCTGAAGACGAAGTGGTGATTTTCATTTACCTAATCTCAATTGGATTCAAATTCACGACGATAACTTCTACGTTCCAATAAATGCGTCATCTTTAAATGAGCTTTTACTAACAGATGGTATGTCGTCATACGGCTTAAGTCAACTCAACGACGTGAAGAACCGTTTTGGAAAAACACTCGATCTGGTATTTTTCTCAAAAACCATATACTCTGAAGCAGCTGTGATTTCTTCTGCTGTCAAAATTGTGAACGAAGATCGACTTAAATTCAATCAATTTATATATTTATATGTAAGTAAAGATACTGTCTTTAATATAGCATCCTACAATTTGACGAATGTTTTAGTCCTGGCTCCGACGGTGTACCATCATCCATTTTAAAGAAATGTGCTGCATATTTAGAACACCCGACATGTGTTATTTTCAACACATCTTTAAGTAACTCGCTGTTTCCTTTCATATGGAAGAGCTCCTTGCAAATTCCAGTACATAAAAAGGTTCTAAAAACAAAATAATTAACTACCGACCTATTGCTAAACTATCTGTGATACCTAAACTGTTTCAGTCAATCGTATGTAGCGTCCTTTCTTTTCACTGTTAAAAATTTGTTAAAAATCCTCCAACTGTTACTGATCTGTTTCAGTTTACGCCCATTTGCTTAGATGTTTTTGAAAAAAAGTGAACAAGTAGATTGTATCTTTACTGATTTCAGCAAGGCCTCTGACAAATTGTGTCATAAAACATTACTTTAAAAACTATCAGAGAAAGGTTTTAACGAATATTTCATAAACTTGATATGCTCATATTTGCAAGATAGACGTTATAGTGTTAAATTGCGTAATGAGTGTTCAAGTTCATTTGTTGTGAATTCTGGTGTCCCCCAGGGTAGTCACCTTGGTCCTATTCTATTTATTTTATTTATGAATGACTTGGTTTCGATCATATAACATTTGTCTGTCTGAATATATGCTGATGACATTAAAATTTTGAAGAATATTAATTTTACATATGAGTGTCATCTCTTGCATGAAGACTTAATATTATTCGGGGAATAGTGCAAAAATAATCGATTGGTTTTAAATGTTGACAAATGTAAAACCATGAGTTTTACACGCAAAAAAGTTCCAATCGTTTTTAGTTACATGTTTGATTCTTGTCCTTTAAGTAGAGTATATGTATTTTCTGACTTAGGTTTTGTCTTAGATCCAAAACTAACATTTAATGAACATATTAACTTCATAGTTAAAAAATCAAATAAAGTTCTGGGTTTTATTAAGAGATTTGGCCGTGATTTACGATCACTTCCGTGGTTTCATGATATTCAAACATTACCGACTTCTTAATAAAGACTTTCTTTCATAAATCTTCCTTCTTTGACAAATCATAGGATGTACTTGCAGTTTTATTATTGGAATAATAAACGGACAAATTTCATCACCATCAGTTCTACGTAGTTTAAACTCTAGTTTTAGTCGTTCAAGTATAAGACTCCAGAAACCATTGAAAACTATTTTAGCTAATCAAACTATGGTGTACATAGCCCCTTAAATCAATTAATTGAACTAAATTTTAATCTTGTATTAATTCACCAAATGATAATATAAAAAGTAAAAATAGCAAATAAATATTTTTCAATAGTCTAGCTGAAGTTTTAGATTTTAAGTACATATAATTGTTAACGTTAGTATTTAACAAATTATAAAAAAACTCCAAACTCCAGCTAAAAAATCACCCTTTAGTTTTAATTTAATTTGCCTCAATTCAGCAGCACGTTGTTTCTTTTTTACTATTATAAAATATATTGTAAATGAATGTCATTTTCATTTAATCATTGATTCATCTTTCGATACAGGTGCCATTTTCTTCATCGAAATCAAAATTCAGATTAGATTCGAATTTTCAACCCACTCTTGTAACCACGGTGTTAGTTCACCACAATTGGGGAGTTTGGAATGCATTCATTTGAACCCTCAAAAGTAGACTATTAATTAAAGAAATTCATCTCTCTCTATATTTTTGTTCTCTGGTAATCGCCAGTCCAGAAGCAATTTGTGTCTTTGTGAAATTCTTGTACTCACGCTCGTCTCCAATTCGAATTAATATTAATTTATAATGTTTAATTTCAATGTGTGGTAAAAGAAAACTAATGCAAAATGTTAAGCAAGTGATAAGGTTCGCGTTTATGTAAAAAAATATCAGTAAATTCCAAAGTTAAGTGGATTTTTCTTGTAAAATATGAATTAACATTCAATTAAATTCTGTCGTCCATTCATTCATGTCGGTGCTTGTTCGTTTCATTGGTCGGTTCGCTGTAAGTGTTGTTTGCAAGATTAGGCGGTTTAATTTGAAAATTTGAATTTAGTATTTTTTGTGATAAGTTTGTTTTGATGAAGAAGAAAATTTATTTTTTTTAGTGCGCAGTAAAAAAGTGAATAAAAATAATAAGTGTATATTAAAGTTAATTTCTTTAAAGTGATAAATCCTTATTTTTGTAATTATGTTTAATATTTCGTTAGTGTTGGCAAAAATATTTTATATTTGTTTTTTGGCGGTATATTTTGTTAACTATAATACCTATGGGGGTAAGTCGTTTTATTTTGCACTTTAAGCATTTTCTAAGTATTTTTTGTGGTTTTTAATTTCGTGATAGAAATCAATCAATTCAATTTATACGATACGAATAATATTTAGGTTTACACTTAGTGTCACATTGATGGGGACAAGCTTTTTTTTCGTTTTTTTTAATTGCTGATATTTCTTGAACCCTTGATAAATACAAGTTTTATGACGATTTTTTCCAAAGAAGGTTATAAAAAAGACCTGTTTTTTTGTATCAAATGAATAAGGACAAGATCTAAATTTAAGTGTAAGCCCGTTTAAAGTTAAGACAATTAAAAAAATCTTATGGTTTAGGTAAATACTGGTCTAATTGAAAGGATTTAAATAATTTTTAGTTATGTATGCTGCCTTCTGATTTTCTGAATTACTTAAGTAACCCGTGGTGTATGGATAAATAGAGTGCTGTAGATAAGATAATTGAGCGAAAATTTGGGCCCATACTCGTTTAATTGCTTCAATAATTTCTTCGGTATTTTTGGTATTGCCGTCCTCCTTTGTAGACTTTTTATGAAAACCATACCCACTACGTTTTCCATAATGTTTAGGTCAGGAGAATATGGAGGGCCACGGTAGTAGGTTCACATTTTGCCCCCTGAATCCATGCTTGTTATCTTGTTGGAAAGACAATCGTTGTCTACCATGCTTGTCAAAAAATGCGGAAAAGCTCATTCCAGAATCGATTTGTAAGTGATTGCCGTCATTTTAGAGCTTTGAAAATTCTGCTCCACGGTCCCGTAGTAGGTGATTGCTTAACAAACCATTACACCGCCTTCTTTGTTGTGTCGTTTTTCAAGATAGTTTTCTTCCATTCTTAAATCATGAAAATAGCAGCTTTATCAATCAGGTCAGCCCAAATTAATTTGTTTTCTTGGAAAAAGACGACGGTACGCCAGGCTCGAATTCACCTGATGTATTTTGTTTTTCTTTTTCGGTGTAGTTCCTATGAGGTCTGCCTTGCGTATCATTCGAAAAACAGTGTAGTATTAGCATTTACCCCGGCTTCTGACTTGAATTTAGAAATGGAAAGCCTTGCTTTTTCTTCAATAAGGTGGCTTTCTTGACTCTTCCCTTGTGGATTTTTCCATTCCTCTCTGGGTGTTCGAGGTAGTTGTATACAAAATATGAATTTCTTATAATTTCGATGGCTATAAAACAGATGGTTTTGCCGAAATACCAGAAAGCTCAAATTTAACATATTTCCTCCTTGATTACACCCTTACCATTACCCATAATTCTTGATTCTATCAAATTAATACCCGTACTAGGCTCCTAAGCTCAGATCTTGTGCTCATTCATGTGAAACAAAAAAAACAGGTACTTTTTATGACCTTCTTCGGAAAAACCGCCATAAAACTTATTACATATCTCATTCATCCCACATTTCGGTTTTTCAAAAAAAAAACTAAGGGCTTAAGAAAAATCGGCAATAAAAACCAAAAGAGCTTGTCCTTATTCATGTGACATGAAATGTACAGATATGGACATTAAAATAGAAACACCAACAGAGTTTTAAAAACTAAATTTTGTATGGACTTTAAAAGACTTTTTTTCATGTTTGATCTTCATTTTATTTGTTACTTCTTTCAAAATAAAATTACCCATTATTTATAGTAAAATTATAACTCAAAAAATTTTAAATTCATAAATGTAAAAGAAACACAAAATTTCGTGGGATACAATGATTTAAAAAAATTAAATTAACTGCAAAGCTATTCTGGATTTCAAAATTATTTTAATATCTGTTAGCCTGGCCCTTAGCTTTAATTACAGTATGACATTTGTTGACTACTCCTGTTGAACCATCCTCCACATTTCGGATTCGGTGATTATTTTAAATCACCCCAAAATGTTCTATGGGATTTAAGACAGGTGATGGGGAAGGCCACTCCAATTAGCTGATTTCTTGTTAACTTCCCATAGGAAGTTATTGTAATGGGTCGGATTTGTCAAATTGAAATTTTTGACATTTCTCGACGTTTCAAGGTCCCTAGAGTCGAAATAAATTTTTTTTTAGAAAGATGTCTGTGCGTGCGTGTGTACATACGTTCGTATACGTCCATACGTTCGTGGCGTTTTTTTCGTCATCCTTAGCTCAAGAACCAGAAGAGATATCAATTTCAAAAAAATTCTGTTATACAGATAATAAGGCAAAAAGATGCAGAAAGGGCTCTCAAGAAAATTGCGTAGGTGGTTTTTTTACCATAGCAGTTTGAAAAAAAAGGTGAAAATGTTGGTTAACTCTAAATATCTTACGAACCAAAACCGCCAGAGACTTGAATTAAATTTTATATAATATATTGTAACGTAATATCAAAGAAGTATATTTTTTGAAAAAAAAACCATTCAACGGTTTTTTATAAATAAAAAAAAATGAAAAAAAATTATCACCTAGAAAATTTTACGACTAAAATATGATTTCATCGCCAAAACAATTTTGTGCAGCGAAGAATAATGTTTTTGACATCTGATAAAATTTTGAGAAAAATCAAATAGACAGTTTAAAAAAAAATCTAAAAAAAAACATAACCCAAAGTTGGTAAATATTGAATATCTATTCAAATATCTTTTCAAAAACTTGAAATTTAGGCTTCAAACTTATTTTATCTTATAACAAATATTGTTTACAACATTCTGAAAAATTTTGAAAAGAAAATCGAATTGACAGTTTTTTTTACAAAAAATTAAAAACCGAAAAAAAAATAACAAAAGTTGGTAAAAATTGATTTTCAGCTCAAATATCTTTTCAAAAATTTGAAATTTTCCGGGCCGGAGCATTGGTTTCCATGCGCTCTACGTGACCCAGCCATATAAGTCGTTGGACTTTTTACCCTTCTGGCTAAGTCTACGTCGCTGTACAGCCCATACCAGCTCGTCGTTCCATCTTCTCCTCCACTCCCTTTCGATGCATATGGGACCATAGATCACACGAAGAACTTTTCTCTCGAAGCGACTCAAGGTGCTTTCATCCGCTTTTGTCATAGTCCATGCTTTTGCAGCGTATAGCAGGACGGGAATAATAAGGGTCTTATATAGCAACACTCTGGTCCCTCGAGAGAGGACTTTACTACTCAATTGGTTTTTTTAGTCCAAACAAACAGCGGTTAGCAAGAGTTATTCTGCGTAACGCTGGTGTCTGCGTTTACAGCGGAGGCTAGGTAGACGAAGTTCTTGACTTTCTCAAAGTTACGTCTGTTGATTGTGACGTCTTGACCAAGACGTCGGTGTTGTATGTCCTTTCTTGACGACAGCATGTACTTTGTTTTGCCCTCATTAACCGTTAAACCCATTTTTGCCGCCTCTGCCTCAATACTCACAAAACCCCCATTGACATCACGCTGAGTTCTTCCGAATATGTCAATGTCATCAGCATATGCTAGTAATTGGACAGACTTTTAAAAGATAGTGCCTCTAGTGTTGACGTGTGAGCTCTGCACTATTCTTTCAAACACGATGTTAACAAAATCATATGACAGCGCAAAACCTTGTCTAAAACCTTTTTTGACATCGAAAGGTTCTGTTAAGTTGTTTCCAACCTTTATGGAGCAGCGTGAATTCTCCATGGTCATCCAGCACAAACGGACTAGTTTGGCAGGGATGCCAAAACTAGACATGGCTCTATACAGCTCGTCCCTGTATATGCTGTCATGCTCAAATAGCTTTTCAAAAATTAAAAATATTGGCTTCAAACTTATTTTATATCACAGAAAATATTGTTTTCGATATTCAGTAATTTTTATATAAAAATCTCACAGTCCGTTCTTCATAAAAAATAGTACGCAAATTTGGTAAAAATTGATACAAACTTTTAAGTAAGACAAATCGACAGACGGAAGTTTGTCGATTTGTACAAACTTTCGATCAGATTTGGATGTTTGCTTAGAATCCTGCTGTAGAACACATTTGAGAGGCATGTTCTCGTCCGCATAAAACAGCATCGTATCCTTCATCATATTCACCTTCATATTTTGATCCATTTTGCCTCGAATCAGATGTATTGGTCCAACGCCATACCAAGAAAACTGCCACCACAATCCTTGACCGTTTTCTGGATGTATTTGGGATTTAGTTCTTACAAAGCAAGCCTTCTAACGGTTTGTCTGCCATCACTTGCGACCAAATTTATCTTTGTTTCACGCATCCACAAAACATTCCTCCACACTTTGCCTCCTAAAACCTAAATCCTAAGTCTAACTTTTATTTCGATAAAGGTTGAAACACCTTCTAATGCATGTTTTTGTTTTAATTTAGTTGTACCTTTAACAATTGCCTCTGTATCTATTTTAATGTCCATATCTGTATTTTATCACACAAATAAAACAATCTTTTTTTTAAAGGATTGAGTAGTCCTAAATTCAAATCCCGTCCTAATATTTGTAATGTTGCATCAGGTTTTAAAAATATGTCCCTTTAAAAATGGGATAAGGATATCCAAAACACTCTTTCTAAGGCTAAGATAAAGCCCAAAATATACCTAAATATCAAATTGTACTGATTAATATGATTTTGGAAAATTTTAAATTTGTGTCTTCTAGATACACTCATACTATCTTTGGTACCTTTCTTATTTAGTTTCGAGAAATGTTCACTAGTTATGAGTCTTTATTTGACTCTAAATAAAATTTTAAGAAACCTTGAACTTAATTCATGACTTTAAACTGTTTGCCATTTAAGAGCATTATTAGTTACGATTAAAATATAGAAGGTTAGGTTAGGTTAGGTTATAGTGGCTGTCCAAGATGGAACGGACACACTTAGGCCAGTTTAATGGCCCATTGTGATACCACATGAATCTTGAGGCTTCCTCCTAAGCTCAATGGAACCAGTTAGAGTCTCTTACGAAACGTGAGAGGCTGATTATCCCGATATGATTTAGATCGTTTAGATCGTTAAAGAAGAATTTTCCTAGGTAATTCTTGCGTTTTCGAGCTAGAGCAGGGCATGTGCAGAGAAGATGAAGAACCGTTTCTTCCTCTTCCTCGTCCATACAGCTTCTGCAAAAGTCATTTGAGAATACGCCTAGTCTCATGGCGTGCTTTCCTATTAGACAGTGTCCGGTTATGACACCTATTATCGAGCTTATATGCGATCTGCTTAGAGAGAGCAAGCACCTTGAACGTTTTAAATCCAGTGTTGGCCAGATCTTTTTTGTGGCTTGACATGTGGTGATGTTGGTCCACCTGGTGCCTGGTCTCCTCACAGCGTCTTGCATTAGTAGCAGTTTACAAGTAGCGATTGGTATGCCAGTACTTGCCAAACGTGGTAGGATGGGTTGTACTGTAGCGTTCCTGGCGAGTTCATCTGCCTTACAGTTACCTGGAATGTCTCTATGGCCCGGCACCCAGCAGAGGTGAATATTAAACTGTTGCGCCATCTCCATTAGAGATGATCGACAGTTATGGACTGTTATAGAGTTTGTAGAGACTGAGTCCAGAGATTTGATAGCGGCCTGGCTGTCGGAGAAAATACGGATATCAGATGTTGATATCACGTTTTCTTTGAGCCAAGACAAGACTTCCTTAATCGCCAAAAGTTCCGCCTGGAACACGCTACAATGATTGGGAAGGCGGAATGAGAGACTTAATTTCAGTCGTTCAGAGTACACACCACCACCAACCCCTTCTTTGGTCTTTGAGCCATCTGTGTAAAAGTGGATTGACTCATCCTCTAAGAATGTCCTATCCTCCCAAAAAGATCTGGTAGGTATAGAAATCTGGAAATTCCTATCGAATTGTAGTTGGGGGATGGTGTAGTCTGTGTGCTTTGGAATTGATTCTAAGTACCTTAGAATTACGGAGTGGCCAATGTTGTTGTTAGTCCACTGCGACGAAGCATTGAGGCGGATAGCAGAGCTTGCAGCTATTTGTTTACTAAATATGTCAAGAGGTGTAAGGTAGAGCAAGGTGTCCAGTTTCTATTAAATTTTCCATCACTGTAGGTTCCTGCGGTATGTATTGGTGTATTATCTTGTTGGAAAGTGCATCGTTGAATACCATACTTGTGGAAAAAACTGAGGAAGAGCTAATAGGTGATTGCTTCCTAAACCATTACACCGCCTTCTTTGCTGTGCCGTTTTTCAAGGTAGATTTCTTCCTTGCTTAAATCATGAAAATAGCAGCTATATCCATCAGGTTCGTCCAAATTAATTTGTTTTCATCGAAAAAGACGACGATATGCAAGGCTCGATTCCACCTGATGTAATTTGTTGCAAAATTAAATAAATTGGGTGGTGCAAAAGTCCGTTGAGAACTAGATCCTAGTGACTTGCAACTCTCAATCAGTCCTGTTTGCGAGTATTGTTTTCAGGGATGGAGGGGGACCTTCAGTTTAGTCCGAGAGGCTAATTTGAGAAAGCACTTTTCATGACAAGAATTATTGGTGGAGAGTTTTTCAGTTCCTCGCAAAAGGCAGTACCCGTGAAAAAAATCTTAGATGGCATAGGCAAGGATTGAACCCAAGACCTCTGGCATGACAAGCCAACGCACTATAACCATCATGCCACGCCTGCAGCATTTTATGGTCTTTTTTCTTTATTTTTTTGTGTCTTATATGGTCTTCCTTCTGTATCACCTGATCAACACTCGATCTACTAGCATTTATCCCAGCTTCTTCCTTGATTTTACTAACGAAAAGCCTTGAATTTGAAGCAGCTCTCACTACCGCCCGATTTTTTTTTGAACCGATTTGGCTTTTTTGGCTCTTCCTTTGTGTTGTTTCCATACTTCTTAAGGTCCTTGAGGTGTACAAAACATACAATTTTTATTATGTTAATTTTTTGAATGTGCTTTCAAAAGAAAGATCGATCTAACGTGATTAAGGACATTTTACAAATATGTGACGAATTGATAGAACTTCATGACAGGCTTCACAGAGTTCTGGGAGTTCATAATTGTATAGGTGTTTGGTTGTAAAAATAGTTTTTCCAACTCTGATTCGGAGTATCTTTATACCCTTGTTAGTATTGCAGTTATTCCAATTAACTTTAAGCTCCATCTTTAGCTCCTGACGAATCAATACCAAGTGGAAATTTAGTAGCATCTCTGGCTGCCGCCATTTCATCACCTTTGATACCGAAATGTTCTGGTACCCATGCTAGTACTATGTTTTTCGGCAGTTTGCATCTTAAGTGTTCCTGAATAGGGCATCGGTTTGTCTCATTTTTTAAGCCTTTTAATATTCCAAGGTTATCTGTTAGGATTATACTTCGTCCCTTTCGCAATTTAAATAGCTCTTTGAATTGCTGCTAGTTCAGCAATGTAGATGCCTGCTTCATTAGGTAGTATAGTCGTTGCCAGACGAATGCTATTCCCACTTGACTACGGCAAAAGATAAGTTATCATCTTTGTGTGAACCATCTGTATAAAAGATGTGATCCAGGGTTGACCTTTTCGATCATCTCTTGGTGTAGAGCTTGGAACATATCATCCGTCGTATTTTGCTTTTTAAATGCTGCTAATTTTGTATCTTGTTGAAGCAGATTTCGTTTCCAAGTGGGCGGACCATATTCGATTGAACCTGGTTCAAACAAGGAGTTTGGTTGGACTTTTATCAAGTTAAATACTTTTACAAGTGCAGAAATAGAGTTTTTCCGTTCATTTGTTTCGGAGTTAGTAATTGCATTGGCAAAATTATACAAGTGATGCTTTGTATCAGCAAGGACCTTGCTTGCTAAGTTAATAACTCTTCTTTTTCCAAAGTTATAAAAAGAGTAATACCCAGTTTCCAGTATAAGAGCCTCGATCCTTGTTGATTTAAGTGCTCCTGAGGCTGAACGAAAGCAATTGTTGATCGCGTTTTTGATGTCCTTGCAGTTTTTGATTGTTGTCAACATGTAGGTTGTAAGTCCATATGTTGTAAAGTACGTTCAACGAGTGTTTTTGCTATTTTTAAGGCTATTTGAAGATGAGTTCCTTTAAACACAGTGCGAGCGTTAGGAAAATAGGGAAGGTTTTAAAAGGAGATACCGGTGCACATTGGTCTTAAAGTTCTGAACATCAAAATGGGAGGGAAAAACAGAGTTGGCCAAAACATTCCACATTCTCGATGTGCGATTTAAGAAAAAATATCTGTACTTGACAGTACGCCCGAAATTGAGCTCAACTGTAAACTGATGAGCATTCCTAGAAGTGCGAGTATTACGGCTAAATTGTTTAAGGGGTGGAATGCAACTGGGGGTGGGTTACGCTTTAACGACATAAGACAGCATTGAGTTTTCGAAGCATTAAATTCTACACGGTTTTTGATTCCCCATTGGAATTTTACTGCATAGGTGCAATAAATTTACTTTTAAAGGAGGGATTATGGCGCCTTTTCTTGCGGGCCATGCGTAGATAGCCCTATCTGCATTTCAAAAAATAGATTTCACCTGCATAAATATTGTCAGCATAAACCCAAACCCCAAGTCAAGTTGGCGTTCAAGCTGCTTGAGTTTAGAAAAGTGAATCAACATACATATGTAGGAATTGTAAATTGCTACCAAAAGAGAATATCATTGAGGAGTTCCATTTTTTCAGTTTAAAGAGTCTGGATATAAATATAACCATAAACATTAACTTGAAAGGTTCTTGAAGGAACCTATAAGTGTGACTATCCGAAAGAGGACTCCCCATTGTGAAATTTGTGTAAGGACGGGAATCTTGGGGACGTGATCAAAAGCTTGTTGTAGGTCCGATGACATAACTAGACTATGTTTGGTTTTAGAAAGATTTTCTGCGAGTTAGAAAGATTTTCTGCGAGTTTGTGCTCGAGCAAGTAAACAAGTATATGTATTCCTCTGTTCTGTCTGAAAGCGTGTTGTCCTGAATTTGCCCTTTTTCTGCAAAGCAACATATCCCCCTAGCGCTATTTTTTTTCGAAAATCTTGGAGAGAATGGGTAGCAGAACGATAGGTCGGTACTTATGGAAGCTGGGGTTTTTAAGGAATTGGCTTGAATGGAGCAGTCATTAAGATGTTGTAAAGGGTGATTTTTTTGAGGTTAGGATTTTCATGCATTAGTATTTGACAGATCACGCGGGATTTCAGACATGGTGTCAAAGAGAAAGATGCTCAGTATGCTTTGACATTTCATCATAAATAGACTTACTAACGAGCAACGCTTGCATATCATTGAATTTTATTACCAAAATCAGTGTTCGGTTCGAAATGTGTTTCGCGCTTTACGTCCGATTTATGGTCTACATAATCGACCAAGTGAGCAAACAATTAATGCGATTGTGACCAAGTTTCGCACTCAGTTTACTTTATTGGACATTAAACCAACCACACGAATGCGTACAGAAGAGAATATTGCGTCTGTTTCTGAGAGTGTTGCTGAAGACCGTGAAATGTCGATTCGTCGCCGTTCGCAGCAATTGGGTTTGTGTTATTCGACCACATGGAAGATTTTACGCAAAGATCTTGGTGTAAAACCGTATAAAATACAGCTCGTGCAAGAACTGAAGCCGAACGAACTGCCACAACGTCGAATTTTCAGTGAATGGGCCCTAGAAAAGTTGGCAGAAAATCCGCTTTTTTATCGACAAATTTTGTTCAGCGATGAGGCTCATTTTTGGTTGAATGGCTACGTAATTAAGCAAAATTGCCGCATTTGGAGTGAAGAGCAACCAGAAGGCGTTCAAGAACTGCCCATGCATCCCGAAAAATGCACTGTTTGGTGTGGTTTGTACGCTAGTGGAATCATTGGACCGTATTTTTTCAAAGATGCTGTTGGACGCAACGTTACGGTGAATGGCGATCGCTATCATTCAATGCTAACAAACTTTTTGTTGCCAAAAATGGAAGAACTGAACTTGGTTGACATGTGGTTTCAACAAGATGGCGCTACATGCCACACAGCTCGCGATTCTATGGCCATTTTGAGGGAAAACTTCGGAGAACAATTCATCTCAAGGAATGGACCGGTAAGTTGGCCACCAAGATCATGCGATTTGACTCCTTTAGACTATTTTTTGTGAGGCTACGTCAAGTCTAAAGTCTACACAAATAAGCCAGCAACTATTCCAGCTTTGGAAGACAACATTTCCGAAGAAATTCGGGCTATTCCGGCCGAAATGCTCGAAAACGTTACCCAAAATTGGACTTTCCGAATGGACCACCTAAGACGCAGCCACGGTCAACATTTAAATGAAATTATCTTCAAAAAGTAAATGTCATGGACCAATCTAACGTTTTAAATAAAGAATCGATGAGATTTTGCAAATTTTATGCGTTTTTTTTTTTAAAGTTCTCAAGCTATTAAAAAATCACCGTTTATATATATTCCTCTGTTCTGTCTAAAGGCGTGTTGTCCTGAATGTGCACATTTTTCTGCAATGCAACATATGTGCCTAGCGCTAATTGTTTCGAGAATCTTGGAGAGAATGGGTCGGTACTCATGGAAGCTGGGGGTTTTTAGGAATTGGCTTGAACTGAGCAGTTATTTAAATGTTGTATAACGAGCAGAGTCTGTCTTTTAGGTTATCGTAGCATTTTTAAACCATTTAATAGGTAATTTGTAAAGACATCACCTGAAGTTGTACCTTTCGCAGTTCAAAGAGTCATATCAAGTTCTAGACGAAAAACCTGTTCATTAAGAATTTCGCATTGATTTTCGTCTGTTTCAAGTTCGTTTACATCGAAATTATTTTCCTCGATAATAGGTGCAGGATAAGTTGAGTTATCACTGTATTTTTTCCATTTCGTTCCAAATTTATTAGCAATTGTCTCAGAATCTCTTAGCAATCTATTATTATCTGAGATTATGCATTGAAAGTCGAGCTGTGATCTATGTTAATGATAGGTTCATTGTGTTGACGAAGTTTTCCCAAGAAGATCGTTTTAACTGAAGTGATTCTCGTTTTAATTAAAAATATAAATCTTTGTTTTCCAGTGTATAAGTGAATATATTTATGTTAGTATCTCATTTAGTTTCCGGAAACTAGTTATGAGGGTACATTTGACTCTAAATTTGATCTTAATGCTTCATTTTAAAAATATTTCTTCTTTTTCTGGCCACTGTATCAAATCTTTACATTTTTGAAGATAAACTTGAGTGTGCGCCACACTCCGTGCATTGAAATGTTGACCTTCTTTCAAGTGTTTTCTTTATATATCAGATTTTGTTTATACAACAACACTAAGCACCAAACAGTCCTAAGTCAATATTATTCGAATAAATGCATTTTTCTTAAATTGATCGTATTCAAAGAGTTTAAGATCCTCAAACAAATTTAAAAAAAAATATTACGGACAAGTTGTTTTTACAAAAGTGGAAAGGTATAAAGTAGGTGCATGAATTTTGATCCCATAACATGGCGCTTCAAATTTCTAAGTGTCAAATATTTGTACTTTTGTCACTAAAAAAGGTTCTAGTATTTGTTTTATCGAAGACATGTTAATGGCATAGCATATTTTACATGTTGTAGTATTCTTAAGGCAATACCTGAAAGGCTTATAATCTAAGGTGCTAATTGTTTTTAAGAGGTTTATGGTAAATATAGTACATAGATAATTAAATGATCAATGAAAACGAAATGATTTATGTGTACATGATTTCAAAAAAAAGGAGCAAACAAAAAAAATATAAATAAATCATAAAAAGTGTTAATAACCCTGTTAAGTGCACCAAAGGAAGCAAGGTTTAACAGAAACTGATAGACCCATTTACATGATTACTTTTTTAAGGAATTATTCAGTATCTAAAATATTAAACAAAAAAAGGGGAATTGTTGGGGACATTTTGTCCTTTTAAATGATTACTCGAGCGAAAAATTGATTTTATAATAATAGCTTTCATAGGTCAACATGAAATTTGACATTGAGATGTAACTATGCAATTTTTTAACATATGTTTTCAATATTTCCCTTTTCCGACTCTATCAATTTTTTTTTGATTTGACGCAAATCGTGGTATTTTCAGGATCTTAAAATAATAATAACGTGAATGATTCTATGGGACCAATCTTTTTTCCTACTTAAACTGCGGCGAGAGTTCTAAAAGATCTCAACATTCGTAAGACCGCTGGTCCGAATCCCATCTGGCGTGGAAGAGGTGTTCTTCACGCTAGTAAAACTACTGCGTTAGTTTCTTCATCTTTCCTATTCTTCGTTCCGAAAAGTTGAAAATAAGCATTTTTTCAGGCAATCCAAAAAAAAGCGAATATTCTCTCTCAAATTATCGACCGATAGCACTTACGTCCCTTCTTTTTTAGGTCATTGAAACGCTGATTAATTATGAGCTTAAGAAATATCTTGAGTAAGGAAAGCTTCTTAATGGTAGCTGCATTGGTGATCTCATGGTTCATCTCACCGAACAGTCTTACAAATCTTTACATCGTTTTGGAGAAAGTAAGTTGCACTTGATATTTCAAAAGGCATTTAATAAAGTCTGGCATTTTGCTCTCTTATCGAAAATGCTTGCTTTTGGTATCGATGAATATCTTTTTGGTTTGTTAAGAAATTTTCTTTCGAACAGTTCAATACGAGTTGTTTTGGACGAATTCAATTCTGAAGCCCATAATATAAATGCTGTTGTGCCCCAAGGTTCCGTTTTATCTCCGACATTATTTATTTTATAACGAAAAAACATGAAAGATCATTAAATTCCGATCTACACAACATTGAACTATGGAGAACAAGAAACCGTGTTTAATTTAATTCTTTCAAAACCCAATGCTGTCTTGCTGTCCTTGCTACTATCTATGAGTAGCACTTTCATCAACGAGACTGAAAATCTATATATCGGGTATGCGCATCAACCACAACCAACTTCTTGTGGAGTGATCACATGTGAGATGTCACGATGCAAGAAGTTTTGTTCTCCGACTGATCTAGCTACAATCCGCAAAACCTTTTTTTTGTTCAAAACTTGAACATAACTCACATATCTGGGCTGGTACTCCAGTGACTTATTTAAGCCTCGAAGACAGTTTTCAAAGAAGAGCTTTAAAATGATGACATTAACATCATTAACTCGATTACATTCCTCGAACATCATCGTAGGGTTTCTTGTCTCACCCTTTTTCAACGTTTATTTTAACGGACCAGGCTGTAGTGAAGTTGCCCAGTTGCATTCCAATTTAGCCGTAATACCCGCGCTTCTAGCAACGCACATCAGTGTATCCTTGATCCCAACTTAGGCCGTATTATAAAGTACATCAGAGATTCATTTTTTAGTCGTACTAAGCGAATGTGGAATGCCTTGTCACGCTTTATCTTTCCAAAAAATTCTATGCAAATAAAAAGGGCTAAAAGATCGGGCCCTAGTGAGAAGTCTTGACTAACTATGGTTTTAAATCACTTAAATTTATAACCACCATTCCAAAACTAGGTACTATACCGTGTCTCGATAGATTTTTTGAATAAATTGGAAAGAGTTTGAGAAGATTTCAAGGCCGTACAGTTAGTACATTAGGGCATATCATTCAACAATGCTTTTGACTATTAGAAATATGTGATCAATAGAATAGTAACCCGATCTGAAGGCCGCTTTAAATTCTTTTACATGAATTTTTGACAAAATCCACCTTTTGAGCCGATTCTGCGGTATTGAGGTGAAAACTGCACATAAGACGTTTAAAAATAAAATAGCTCTGTTTTTCGCGGAAATCACTGCACAACTTTTCTTGTACACCATCTTCTAATGGGTTGTTAATTAGACCGATCAACATTTGATAAAATTGTCCGATCCATACTTGTATGATTCAACAGTTTTCCTATCTTACTTACTTACTACAGTCCGGACGGACCTGGGCCTCAACCAACATGTGCCTCCAGCCAGCTCGATCCCTAGCTAGCTGTTTCCAGTTTCACCCACCTGAGTGCGCCACCTGAGTCGTGGTCTTCCTCTACTGCGCCGTCCCTCGGGATTGGATTCGAAGACCTTACGGCCTGGAGTGTTGATGTCCATTTCCTCTACATGACCTAGCCACCTAAGTCGTTGGACTGTAATTCTGTTAATTAGGTCAGTGTCGCTGTACAGCCCGTATGGTTCTTCGTTATATGTATCTTCTCCTCCATTCTCCACCTATGCATACGAGACCAAAAATCACCCGAAGAATTTTTCTCTTGAAGCATCCTAAGACGCTCTCATCTTACTTTGACAGGGTCTAGGCCTCAGCGCCATAAATGAGAACCGGGATGTTGAGTGTCTTATGGATGGTGATTTTAGATGCTCGAGAGAGGACTCTACTTCTCAATTGCTTTCTTAGTTCAAAGAAGCAGCGATTTGCAAGAGTTATTCCACGTTGGATTAAACGCTGGTGTCTAGGTAGATAAAGTCCTTAACAAACTCGAAGTTATAGCTGCCCATGGTGACGTTTTGTCCAAGACGTCGTTGTTCAATATCCTTTTTTGATGATAGCATATACTTGGTCTTGTTCTCATTGACCACTAAACCCATCTTCTTCGCTTCCATCGCAATGCTCAAAAACGCTCCACTGACATCACGCCTTGGTCTTCCAATTATGTCAATATCAACTACGTATCCGAGTAATTGGATGGACCTTTGGAAGATTGTGCCTTTAGTGTTGACGGTGCGCAATTCTTTCCAGAACGATATTAAAGAAGTCGGATGACAGTGCATCGCCTTGTCTAAAACCTTTTTTTAACATCAAATTCATCGGTAAGATCTCTTCCGAGCTTGATAGAGCAGCGTGCATTCTCCATCGTAATTCTGCACAAACGGATAAGTTTGACAGGGATGCCAAAACTAGACATTGCTCGGTAGAGCTCTTCCCTATGGATGCTGTCACACGCGGCTTTAAAATCGATAAGGAGATGGTGGGTATCGATTTGAAGCACCTGGGTTTCTTCCAAGATCTGCCGTAGTGTGAATATTTGGTCGATAGTGGACTTTCCTGGAATATGGAAAGACCACTTCTCCAAACTATATAACGGCGATGACGAACCCAATTCCGCTATAAGGGAGATAGAACCACTCAACCTCGGCGACGAGATCAACAATTCCGCCTACCCGACCTTGACGAAGTGAAGATAGCTATATCTAAACTTGAGTCAAACAATGCTGCTGGAGCTAACGGCATCGATGCCGAACCATTCAAATCAGCAGGCGATGACTTCGTAAGGAACATGCACCAACTCATCTGCAAAATATGGTCGGAAGAAAGCATGATACATAAAAAAGGAGATCCTTTTAATTGCGTCAACTACAGGCATCAGTCTCCTTAACATTGCGTATAAAATCATCTCTGCCGTATCATGTGAACGTCTGAAGCCGTTCGTCAACGACCTGATATGTCCCTATCAGTGTGGCTTCCATATTCTCAGCATGGACTCCGGTTCTACTACGATATTCTCCTGATCGTCTTTACAGGCTTCGGTTCGTGGGTGGTACCGTTGGGAGGTTTGTTTTACCTTTTGGTAAAATTTACGAACCTTATCCCTCTATCTCCTCGATCGCACGCTTCTCGTGCTCTTCTTTTTTCATCTAAGAAGACAGTGTTCCTCCCTCCTCTTCTGCTCGTCGAGCTCGTTAGCAGCTCTCCTCCCAAAATATTTGTTGGAGGAGATCCATATTAAATCACAAGATACCTATGTCCAATTGTGATCGCCTTTACAAGAAGCTGGATTTTTGTTTTGCAAAACTGTGACTGCAAAATGTTTCCCCTTCTTGTAGCTTTATGTTTTAAGGGTCTTCTTTCTAAAAATATTAGTCTTTTTCTTTCTGATCTACCTATTCAAAATATGCAAACTTTTCAGAACTTGAGATCAGTCTTTATGGAATTTCTAGGTCTGAGACTTTTGTTTTAAAATTTCTGCCGACTTACATTCTCGAGACTGCACAAAATGTTAAGTGTTTTAATTGTATTTAATAAATTTTAGTCAAGTTGGAACGATGTATTTTATTAGTGAAGAAATGTTATCAATATATTGACTTTCCTAACCGGCTATATTCTGTTTTTGGTTAAGTCTTTAATATCAGCCTTATGGTGATAAGGAGTTCAAACGAAAAAGAAAACATTTGTATTGCTTTTATGGATATTCCACAAAAGACGATACTTGTAACGGAAATTAACTCCTTGCCAAAATAGCCGTTTCCGATGTCTTCAATATTGCGCATCAATATCTTACTTCAAGTTTATAAAAGTAGTTCAGCTTTAAGTTATTTTAATTTGATGAATTAGATCTTTTGTCATTTTAATCAATTCTAGTGAAGTCTTGTCAAGCTACCAAAATATTAATCCCTTCACAAAAACAAATGTTCGACACTTAAAAAACAATGTTTCGCCATACACATCAACTCACTGCTGATGGTCTCCAACAACAAAACCTTCATTCGTATACCTACTCCGACTTCTCACTTCCTCCCTCTTTTGCTTCTTTCTTCACCTTCATCATTATCGTCAATCGTCATCATCACCACATTGCCATCATTTGGACAAACTCATTCACTTCACTTATCTTTCACTGAATCATTACCACGTTTCTCTGTTTACCCATCGTCTATATAAAAGGTTATAAGAGGATTGTGTCGACACTTCACATTCACATTCACATCCCCCCATCATTATATCAGCACTTGCTGACCACCAGGAATTATAATCTGTTAAAAAAGCTGTCAAAAAATTGTCAAAACAGTTCTTAATCGTTCGTGATATCGATAATCCAAGCGAATTCCAACAACACTTCACTGTTTCGCGTGTAATTAGATGAATTTTGATTCTGGTCATTTCTCGGAAGTCCCTGGAACGGCCCTGACCACTGTGTCGGTGAGGCAGCGCATGCGAAATCACATTTAACATTGATCCGCAATCCCCATAAGCTCGATCGATAAGTCGAAGGAACAGTGGACAAACAAAGTATATGACTACCTAACCTACCTTCTTCAGTTTATAACTTCTACCTAGCTTTGATATACTGAATGGAGGAACATGATTTTTTGGAGGTCGTGCATTGAAAATTAAACAACTTGACGCTGACATTCAAATTCCCATCATAACTAATTCGATTTGCTGGAATAAAACGTAACGAAGAGTGCACCCGGTTTCCCGGTTGTATACCTTCATATAATGTATCTGGCGGTCCTTGTGGAATATATCTTCGAGCAAAAGCAAAGGCGAAGTCTAAGTAAACGCTAACGCGAACCCATGCCATATGCAATCCATGTGCTGCGCCTTGGCCTTTGCATTCTACGTACGTCCTTCTTGGATGAGTTTGAGTTTGGGATTGGGATTGAGTTTGGGTGTAAGAGCGAGTGAATTTTTTTTTTTATTGAGAACCCCCTCCCAAAATACTTTACGGATGTATCGGATGGATATGGACGGAATAATAGGCACGAACATTGCAAAATGGCCCCAATGAGAGACCACACACGTCGACGTCGTTTTCGTCTTGATCGTCGTCGTCGTCGTCTTTGGGTTCAGTTCTTGTTGAATTCTGGGCTCAAGTCACTGAAGGTTCTCTTGCCGGGCTCATAGGGTATATCTAAAGCCAAACGAAGAAGACGTCCGCTTCCACCGCGACCTGCCCAGAGCGTCCACACTTTTCCTTCTTTAACCAAATGAAGATCATGCACCTAACATAAGGAACAACTACTGCACATATTCTCAGACTCACTGCACTGATCCATTCTAGAGTACATTTGATGCTGTGAGTCTAGTTCTGATGTGTGGATTGGATAGATGTAGATGTAGAGCCACATCACGGATATATACCGACTCGAAGCGGAGGAAATGAGCAGTGGGCAACGAAGGTTAAGTGCTGGCCTTTCAACTGAAGTGGATGGAGAAGTGATGGCCAAACAATTCAAAGACGTTCATCAAGGGCACTCGAAGTGATGCGTGGCAGTGTGATGTAATGATACGCTTAGCCACCAAAGAGCCACAGTAGTAAGCCAGAGTACCTACACAAACCTAAAAGCAGAATGGCGTGGAAAATTCGTTCTAATAATGATTTTCCGAAAGTGAATAACTCAATCACTGTGTGAGGCTTGTGTTTTTTGAGGGACTGATGAAGAGCGCTTTATTGAAGAGTTGTTTGTTACAAGTGCAATTTATGTAGAAATTCGAGGGATTTGTAATTTGGGAGATCTAGATGAATTTAAACACATGTCAGATGTTTAAATCTTTTGATATACATCGAAAGGGAGGTTAAAGTTAAAAGTAAATCGAACCAGTCTTAAAACGAGGCTGCATTTAAGGTAAAAAAGTATTTTTCTAAGATAAACGAAACTTTAGAGCTTATTTTTCGAAAAAAGTTTGCTAACCAAGATATGATCGAATTCATTGTGCACATTGATACGATGATGGAAAAGTTCTCCAAACAAAATATTGTAAATTTTGCACTTGCGTCTTTGATAAATAACACGGCCAGAAAACTTTTTTACCGGCTTGTTAAAAAAACGTCAATATATGTATTTCAATTCTGACACTACAAATCACTTATCAAAGCTATGTAACGCAATCCAATGTAATTGCTTCGCCGTCCTCTTTTTCGACTGAAAATGGTTCAAGCACATCGTCCGACAGCCCTAAAAACCGCATCAAGCATCATGTTGAGGATTTTCAATAATCATTCTCCGATTTTCCGAAGTGAGGATCAGCCTCATCACCGAAGCTTATTTTTTATGCATTTCATGGACTCAATCAGCGAAGATACAATCTTGGTGGTGATGAACAAGCTTGAATTCTTGTGTTTACTGAACTTTGAAACCCTTTAAATCTAATCAAGTATTCAAAGTACGTAATGATGTTGCGATTTTGGAATGAATAGTTTCAACAATAAAGGCTTTAATGACAAAAGATAGGCGTTTCAAAAACATGTCGAAATAGTTAGTTTTTGAAAATGAAGTAAATATAAATTTTGGGTCAACAAGTCATCTTCAGAAATTTGATAGGTTGGAGCACGAAAAAGCTAGCTGGATTATATTCTTTAATAATACAGGGTTATCCATTAAGCTGTTTCAAAAATGCTGTTGTGTCAAATCACATGATCTTGGTGGCCAGTTGATATCGCCACGACGACGCGAGGAGAAATTACGGAGCCAGGAAATATCTCTTGCCATAAAGCCATATTCGCTCGAGTATTGTGGCATGTGGCACCGTCTTGTTGAAAAAACATAGTCTCCAAGTCGTACAAAAAAATTCGGTTATCATATGACTATAATCCGAATTGACAGTCACTATCGTTCTTTCGTCTCGTCTTTTTCGAAGAGGTAATTTCCAATTACCCGTAGTAACCGTGGCATGCTTGTTGGACTGTCCCTGCCTGTGCCATCTAAATTAAAAAAAAAAAAAATTATTTTCGCGGGTACTGCCCCTTGCGAGGAATTGACAAATCCTTCAAGAGTAATTCTTGTCATGAAAAAGTGCTTTCTCAAATTAGCCGTTCGGATTTGGCCCAAAATTGTAGGTCCCTTCCACTCCTGACAACAGTACTTGCACACAGGAATGGTTGAGAGTTGTAAGTCACTAGGCCCTGGTTCACAACGGACTGTTGCGCCACCCAATTTATTTTTATTTTATAATTTCCAATTACACCTCCGCCGGACCAAGGAACGCACCAAACAGTAACTTTTTGTCTTCAATTACTTAACTATTCTCAGAACCTCAAATATAACAGTTTTGTTTATTTGGGTGCTGCGTAAAGCATAATAGACCTAGACACTGCTTCAAACACACGAAATTAGCTACTATGTTCTTATTTGAGAAACACTTTGCCCAGGAAGTTCCGATTGCACTTTTTGCTTTCATAAGGTTTTCACTAAGATGTCTTTCCATACTAAGATTCTTTGTAAATCACACTCCTAGGTAATTGAATTCTCTCACCACTTAAATCAAGTCGCAGCTCCATATTTCATTTGAGCAATTTCTTCCACCTCCGTTCTTGAATATCATTATTTTAGATTTACTTAAATTGACCTTAAGATTCCAAGTTACACAGTACCTTAACTATGCAACTGGTTTATCATTAGTTGCAGTGATTGGGGTGAATTTGAAAATAGCGCAATGTCATCGGCATAGAATAGTGCTTTGATCGTTATCCCGGCGAATTCCACTCCTCCACCAATATCATCCACAAAGAGGTCAAATAAAAGAGGACTCAATGCACACCTCTGCTGGACGCCTGTTTCAGTCTGAAACCATTCACAGATTTCCTCTCTATTCCAAACCGCGGCTCTGGTGTCATTGTATATAATATTGACGACTTTACCAAATTTCCTGGACATTCCTAGTCCATAAAGATTGTATAAGAGCGCATTTCTGACCACCACAACAAACGCTTATTAAAAATCCACGAAGAAATAGTAAAGTTTCTTTTTGTTTCGAAGGAAGTTCTCGGCAACGCTCCTAAGGAGACAAATTTGGTCGACCGTGGAGTAACCGGCTCTGAAACTGGCTTAAATTAAGTCGTCCAGAGGCAGAGGAAGAATTCCCGAGATGGAATCAACGGTGGCTTCTACAGTTCCAGTAAGGTTAAATTATTTAGTGAAAAACTTATAGGGCTTCTAAAACTTATTCGGAGCCTAGGCCTGTAAGGACCAGTTTATCCGGCTCCCCGTCCTTGAACTTATATTAAGGATCTGGTTCTCCAGGTTGGGGTTGTGACATCGTCGGGGTGACTTCCTGGCCACGTTAAAGTCTCATAGTTGCGAAGCATCAACAAGCCTCGGATACGGATTTACTGTTGGCAACCTATGCAAAACAATTATGAGCAACGAACTTCGGATTTGAACGTGGAATGTTAGGTCCCTTAACAGACCATTTACAGCCGATGAATTATCTAAGAGTCCCTAGATTGCTATAAAGCAGACATCACCGCCATTCAAGAAATACGATGGGATGGGCCGAGCAGAAAGAGGATGAAAAACTGCGACATTTACTATGGTGACTGCTACCAATAAAACCAACAGCGCTTATTTGGATGCAGCTTTTTCATTGGAGCCAGACTTAGGCAAGAAGTCTTAAGCTATAGGTGCATCAACGACCATCACTTAATGACTATCCGCATCAAGCCTAAACTCGGCAACATGAAATGCGCGCACGCCCCCACAGACGAGAAGGATTACAACACCAAAGATATGTTCTTCGAGCTCTTAGACAAAACATATGAGCAGTGTCCTAGCTTAAAAACAGACACGCTTCCAGCCGAACTTTCCGAGGAGCTAACATCGACTCAGACCACTACCTCGTTGTAGCCAGGTAGCACTTCGGGTTTTCATACCCATAGCAAAGCAGGGAGATGCTGGGAGAAGGTACAACGTCGAACGGCTACAATCGCAAGAGATCGCCAAATCTTTCTCCGACCGAGTTACAAGTAAAGTGTCTCGAAGTTCTCTGCCGCCAACACAATATATCGAAAACCAATGGCAACATTGAAGCCGGTTCTGACGTGCTACTTTTTAAGAAACCATCAACAAGGAACCCCTGGTTTGATGAGGATTGTCGGCAGGCAAATGCAGCCAAACAGCGAAAACGCAAAGTGGCGCTGAATAAAAGGACGAGAGCTGCTTATGAGCTCTTTGAGCAGAAAAGGCGAGAGGAACACCGACTTGTGGTTCATAAACCTAGAACAGAAGGCTGCAAAAACGAAAGTGGAAACATCTTAGTGGAACCGCAGTCAATGCTGAGGATATGGAAGGACCACTTCTGCAGACTGTATAGCGGCGGCAACGAACCGAATGCTGAGCTCTTTAAAGCAGCTGGAGATAAGTTGGTTAGGAGCATGCACCAACTTTTCTGTAAGATACGGTCGGAAGAAAGCATGCCCGATGAATGGAACCTGAAAAAAGAAGACCCTCTAAACTGCACCAACTATAGAGGAATCAGTCTACTTATAAATCGCCTATAAAATCTTCTCTGCCGTAATATGAGAACGTCTAAAGCCCATCGTCAACAACCTGATAGGTCCTTATCAGTGTGGTTATAGACCAGGAAAGTCCACAGTTGATCAAATATTCACATTACGACAGATTTTGGAAAAAACCCAAGAACACCAAATCGACACTTATCATCTTTTCATCAATTTCAAGGCCGGATATGACAGCATATACAGGGACGAGCTGTATAGAGCCATGTCTAGTTTTGGCATCCCTGCCAAACTCGTCCGTTTGTGCAGGATGACCATGGAGAATTCACGCTGCTCCATAAAGGTTGGAAACAACTTAACAGAACATTTCGATGTCAAAAAAGTTTTTAGACATGGTGATGAGCTGTCATGCTATTTTTTTAACATCGTTGGGGGCCAAGACAAGATGGTCCAGACTTTAAATGGTCAGAAAGAAAATGAATATTGTATTTTGATTTTTTCGAAAAATTTTAAATTTCTTTTTTTTTTTGTTTTTATTTAATTTTCTGTCTTTCCAATATCGTTTGACTAAAATTACTAAGTACCTAATTATAAAACAGTTTAGGAAAAGTGGTTTAAAATTTAATATCCCTGTAGCTAAAAAATCACAAACTAAACATACAAATTGAACTTAAACTAAGATCCGTTTCAAACAACTTGTTTTACTATTAAAATAGACTTATGACTTTCTTATTTCCAAGCATAGTTTTATTAATAATAAATTATTGTGTTTTTAGTCTTAAGTATCTCTTAACCTTGAACAACAAGTTTCTACATAAAACGCCACATTGTCTAATAAAAACAGTGTACTCGATTTTATTTGTGTATTTTTAAGTCTATCCAACATCTTCATCGATGTATTTACATATATTTTCTCTTGAATCTTCTCTTAACATCAACTCTATAATGCCAACTTAGATTGGTGCATCTTCTATTGAGTGAGTGATGGAATAACCAACAACGAATTATTTAAAAAATCCTCATCTAACAACATGCAAAAGGCAATAATCTTGTGCTGAAGTCTTCTTGTGAAGGTATAATATGTGTTCGTTTAAATGCATATGAATATAAGTCTCACAATATAGTTGGATGGAGTTAAAGGTATGCAAAGCAAAAGTACTCCTAACCCACAGAAGAGTGGGCTTTGGCGTCATTATATTCCCTTTAAGTACAAATCATGGTATGAAATAGTCTGGGGAAGAATTGCTGCAGTTTGAATAATATCTTAGAACATCTGATTCCATTTGCTTGAACTTTTGTACTCCTTATCAAAATATTATTTGATAAAAAAAAAAGTTTATACCAATCACAACAATATTCATTAGCTGACAAAACCTTGGTTTTGAGAATCCCCTTTTGTTTCTTAATATCTTTTAAGTAAAAGCCAATTGATTATCAATTATACCATTCAAAGTTAGATCCAAATAAGTATACATTTTTTATTGCAAATCTTATGTTTCGTCATGATGTCTCATAAAACAATCTGGTAATTGGTATAACTTGCGTAGTTTTGACTAATAATCTGCCAAAAAAGTCTTAAACTGGTCTAATACTGTGCCCATCATTTACGGTTCAAGAATCTAAACAAAGATATGACTTATTGCTCACGTATTATTCTACTTATCATTTTAGACCGATTAAATGATTCTATTAATTTTGTATGTAATAAGAAACAAATGGTATAAAATAACAAAATATAACAATTTATGTCACTTTATGCCACTTTATGTACAAATTGTTTTACTTTTTTTTTGATAAAATAATTATAACCAAATTCTTTTTTAAACTAATTGATTAATTTTTGCCTTGTTTTATTTTATAGAAAATAAATGGTATAAAATAACAAAAATTCTTGTATTGTTGTATTATTGATGGTTCTTTTTCGTTTGATATTAAATTGCATTTTTATACTAATTAACTGATTTATGTTCATTATTTTGTTTTATGACAAACAGATGGTATAAAATAACAAAATCAATACCAATTGAATTATTATTTCCTTGTTTTATATATGTTAGAGCAAATAAATGGTATAAATAACAAAATGCCTTAATTGTTTTATTTTGAATAAATTGGTTGCTGATTCTTTTTAGTTTGGTATTAAATTACCTTTTTATACCAATTAACTGGTTTATTTTCATTACTTAGTTTTTTAACAAACAAATGATATAAAATAAGAGAATATCATAATTTTTGTCGTACCATAAAAATAATTGTTGATACTATTTTCTTTTGGTAAATTAATTGGTATAAAATTAAGTTTTTATACCAATTGACTGATTTTGTTCATTATTTTGTTTATGAAGAACAAATATTTTAGAACAAGAATATGGTATTTTTTGTCATTTTTGTAATGCCATTGAAATGTGAACCATTTTCAAACAAACATTTCTCAGACTATACAAGAAACCATCAAGAAATTTTCTTCATCCACAAGCCCAGAACAACTTGGGTGGTCCACAGGCATCACTTTATTACGAAAACATCTCTTTTTGCTTCTCCCAAAGCAGCGAGATACTTAAACGAGTACACATCCACTTACCCGATTTAAACTTCAGAACATCCTCCTTTAGGGGGTCTTCATCTGGATGGGCGAATTGAGTGAATCGCGTTTATATATAGTATAAATACTCTTATATGAAAAGATGGGGTTATAGTGCGAGGATTGAACTAGAGGGCTTCGGTGGCGGGCGGTAGATGGTGTGGTATACAGATATAAAGTAACGAACGTTAAGTCGAATTTAACCGGGCAAATTGTGTAGCTATGTAATGTACATTCGAACGGACGACACGGACATCAGACGGACTGGTTAATTGTAATGTCTATATATATTCAGTTTGATTTACTTAGGCCAAGTTGATGCTGTGGTGATGTAGCTCTGGTTGTTGTCTCTGAATTTGTATAAGATTTGTTTTATCTGCTTTTTTTATCTTATTTGTTGAATATGAAACTGGTCTATGATTCAAATGAACCAAAAGTGTCTAAATGAAAAGGTATAAGAGTATCGCATAATGTCTGATGATGGGCACAGGTTTATGGAATTGAGGATTAAAATGTAGGTTTATTAATTATTCTATTCAATTCTCAAGGTTAAAAATAATAGTAGCCTAATCTATGAGATTTAAAAATTAAAAACTTAAGAAATGAGTTAGGAAAAATTTTTGTTTTGTTTTCTAGATACTAGAGGCGTTAAACGTTAAATAGTTAAAAGTCGTCAACCAATTGTCGTAGTTTTGTTTTTGTTAGGAGATCTTTTTCGTAGAAAGCACGGAACACCCAATATATAATTTTAAGTATTTACCCACATGGAAGAAAGTATTGGCACAGCTATGGTTCTTAAGACTAAATTACTTATAATAGGAGATTTTTTAGCTAATATCTTTTTGGCAACATTGGTTTAAACAGCTGACAAACGTTTCGTGTTTTGTTTCACTGTCAAACATCTTCAGATTGGTCTATAATGTTACCAGGAATCGTCTTACTAACGAACAACGCTTGCAAGTTATTGAATTTCATTATCAAAATGCGTACTCTTTTAAGAAAGTTCATCGCGCGCTTCATTACCGAAAAATTGCGTTCAACGAAGAAGCTCATTTTTGGCTCAATGGATACGTAAAAAACAGAATTGTCGATTTTGGAGTGAATTTCAGCCAGAAGAATTGCAAGAGCTACGAATGCAACCAGAGAAAGTCACAGTTTGGCGCGGTTTATGAGCTGGTGGCATCATTGGACCGTACTTCTTTAAAGATGATGCGAATCGTAACGTAACTGAGAATGGTCAGCGCTAACGTGAGATGATATCCAACTTTGTTTTTGCCCAAAATGCAAGAGCTTGACTTGCGTGACATGTGGTTTGAACGAAATGGTGCCTCATGCCACACAGCATGATTAACAATGGACTTATTGAGAGGCAAATTCGGTGAACATTTTATTTCACGTTCGGGACCGGTCACTTGGCCACCTAGATAGTGCGATTTAACGCCTTTAGAATGTTTTTTGTGGAAACTAAGTTAAAGCTTATGTCTATACAGGCAAGACCACTTCAACTGACGCATTTATTCGTGAGACACCGGACGAAATGTTGGAAATGTTGAGGCGGAGTCAAGATCAAGATCTTCAAACACTAAATAATATGGACCATACTATCGACTCACATAAAGATTGCATACATTTTTTCTGAATTGTATGGGTTTTTTTGAAAAAAAACTTTCTTATGGATTTTTAAAATCTTTTCAGCATTTTCAATACAGACAAATTTTAATGGTTTAAAAAAGTCCAGTTTTTACGGAAAAAAGTATTGGCACACCCTATAATTGCTCACTGAAAATGTACCGTTTTTAGCACTTTCCATTTTTTCGTTACTATCGTAGCTGCTGATTCAATAAAAGGCGTTGTCAAGTAAAGTTTATTGTTCTTGCAAAAAACACAAATCGATAAGTTCAATTGGTTTTGCTAATTTTGTTTATAATTTTATACCAAATTGTTAAAAAAATTCCAAGGAAGTGTAAGAAAACTACCAATAGCGAAAGAAAAATTATATTAGATCTGCACTCGAAAGGAAAATCATTTTAGGTCTTCACTCGAAAGGAAAATCATTTTCTGAGATCGGAGGTATTGTCAACAGAAGCCGTTACACGGTCCGCAGAATTGTAAACCGGTTAAAAGATGCAAACAGCTTAGAAAATAACAAAAGAAGCGACCGACTTAGGAAGTTAACAAGGAAAGAAGAAAGGTCTGTCGTTAATACTATAACAAAAAATCCAAAAGTCGCTAATTCACAGGAATTAGGGGCAGGTATTTCCGAAAAATTTTGAAATACGATTTCGATGAAAACCGTTTGAAACATAATACATGATGCTGGTTACTTTTCCCGGATTCCAAGACCAAAACCGTTTATTAGTAAAGTAAACAATATAAAGCGTAAGGAATCCGACTTTTGGGACAAAATTATATTTTCCGACGAAAGCAATTCTAATATCTATCTTTCGGAATGATGGTCGAGAATTGGTGTGGCAAAAACCAAACACTGCCCTTAATATCAAAGAAAATTTACTTCCAACAGTCAAGCATGGAGGTGGTGGGGTTATGGTATGGGGGTGTGTGGCGGCACCGGGGTTACAGCAATTAGTTTTTATTGATGGATAAG
>NC_079149.1:33882126-33919147 GCF_945859685.1 Eupeodes corollae | reverse complement strand
CGTGCTCTCTGTGGCGGTGGCGGTCGTTGTCGGTCGGTGGTGCAGCGGCGGCGCAGAAGCGGTGCAATGTTGCATTCAGTCACCATCACAATAATGTATCTATTAGCATTTTCATATAATTTTGTTTCATATTATTTTGATGATGGTGTAGTTTGTATCTGCCCCGCGTTCAACAAAATGAATATGTTCCATAAGTGAATATATAATTATAAATATATATAATATATACGATTCGTCGTCGTGTAAATCTTTTAACTGAATTCAATTAAAAAAATAAAAAGTCTAAAGTATCTATACCTACCTTGTTTAATAAACCTATACAAAAATTGTTTTGTCTTTTGTTCTGAGACGTGAATGATGCGTAAAATAAAAAAATATAGATATTGTATCTTTTTCTCATTAGCATACAATGGAGTATCTCAATCGGATATGCAATGACAATCAAAGAAAATTTGCAATTTATAAAACGTACCTAGATATCTTCAATTTTTTTTTTGCAATTCTGTCAAGAATTAGATACATTAGCATGTAATAGATACTTTTGTTTATAGAAGATATGCCGCCATCATCATCATCATCATCGACAAAACATCATTGTAGAATATATATGTACATAGGTATGCAGGCTCGCGAGTCTATCAATAAAAAGCGACATCATATAGGTACAACTTGATATGTCAACAAAGCCGATGACATTTCATTTTCCGATACAAACAAATAATAATAAAATATTCTACTATATAAGTGACCTTGCGAAAGTGTTAGATACTTAATCTCTTTTTTTTTTTCTCTCGCAGAGATTGTTTTCAATTTTGTATTCTATTAACAGTCAGGTATAGATACAAATGTATGTAGTGGATATGTGTGGTTTTTGTTTGTATCTAGATCTTGATGAATTGTTGACAGGTTTTCACTGATTGGGTTTGAATTTGAGTGACATATCATAGTCGCAATGTCAGATGCAGGTGTTGAAAGTGAATGGCAATGAATTGTATCTTTTTTCATTATATTGTATATCTATTACATGAATTAATGACTTTTTTTTAATTTAATTTAATTTAATTTGTTATTTTATTATTTTTTTATAGGTCCACGTTATCGTCGTCCAAAGAAACCAAAAGACAAGACTCAAGTCGATGAAAAGAGACCTCGCACAGCGTTCTCCGGTGAACAATTAGCAAGATTGAAAGTAAGTATCTTTTTGTATATATATCTTAGAGTCTATAGAACCTTATCGAATGTTGTTATCCTTATTGTGACAATCGTAACGAATTAGGCATTTTTGTGTATCTACACATCCTGAAGTTGTTTTGGTTAAATATTTATGCAAACAAAAACAATACCTGCCTATGAAACCACACGAACCACCTGTGGTTTGAAGAAATAAAAGAAAGGACGTAAGAATAGAAGCCAACCGCAACTAAAACGATTTCCATTTTATCTTTCTGTGTTTTTCAAAACAAACGAAACCCAGAAAATCAAAAACCGATGAAAATCGATTTTCAAAAAAATATTCAAAACATACACAAACTCAATATAAACTCAATCTAATGAAAATCCTTTTTGTTTTTTTTTCTTTTTAGCGTGAATTCAATAGAAAACCGCTACCTAACCGAACGTAGACGCCAACAATTGAGCTCCGAATTGGGTCTAAATGAGGCACAAATTAAAATTTGGTTCCAAAATAAACGCGCTAAAATTAAGAAATCAACAGGATCGAAAAATCCTTTGGCATTGCAATTGATGGCTCAAGGTCTTTACAATCATACAACAGTTCCTTTGACAAAAGAAGAAGAGGAATTGGAAATGCGAATGAATGGACAATTGTATGATGGATAAATAAAATATTAACAACAAATAAAAGAACGAACAAAAGTAGAAGAAAAACAATCCTGATCCTTGTGCAATATTTATTTAAACAAATTTTATTTAATATTCTTTTTTCATATCATGATCAAAAATTGTACATAAACCTTAAAAAAAGGACATTTTGAAAAAAAAGAAAACATTTCCAAAAAAATATATGAAAAACATCATCGCATCCATCAATGAGACTATTAATTTTATTTATTTATCATTTATTATGTTTTGTAAAGAAAAATTATTTAATAAAATAAAATATCTACATATTTTCAAATATAAATACAAATTTAAAAAAAAAACTTGTGATATTAACGACATAATGCTACATTTTAATTATTATATATATTTTTTTCTTCTTTAAATAAACAAATAAAAAATAATCTTGAATACAAAAAGAAAGAAAATTAATTAAATTATGTATGTTTCATTATTTAAGGAATTCTCAGAAAATTGTATTATGTGTTTAAATAAAATAAATATAATGCATATTAATAAAAGAAAAATAAGAACTATTTGAATTTTAATATAAGTATTATTTAGTTGTAGATAATTTGATGTTCATTAAATAAAATAGTTTGCAAGATTTTGTAATTATTAAATATGCATAAATATTAATTATATATTTAATAGCTATTACAAAAAAGTATTGTTTTAAGTAAAAACAAAATTCAATAAATATTGAAAATAAATTATATTTAATTTTAAAAATTGGTGTTTTTTTAACGGCTAATTCTTAGACTTATTAGATTTAAGGGTCTTGTTACTTTTGAATGTTTGAATCTAAAAAGAACCTTAATGAAGCTTTGCTTACAACCTTCAAATCAAACACAATAAAAGTTTTTGCTTACAAATCATAAACAAGAAAAATAGGAATAATTGCTCTGTATTTTTTTTGTATAATAAACGGGCACTCAAGGGGTCATTAATATCCCTAATACCCTTAAAGTTTAAACAAAGTACGATCTTTAGGAAAATAGAGAAGGATTAAAGAGGATATACCAATTGGTCATAAAGTTTCGAATATCAAAATGATAGGGAAAAACAGAGCTGTGTAAAACATTCCACATTCTGGATGTGCAGTTAAAAAAAGAATCTCTATACACGAAAGTACGTGTCCGAAATTGAACTCAAGGTTAAACTTATGTGCATTTATAAAAGTACGAGTATTACGGCTGAATTGTTTGAGGGGGGGGGAATGCAACTGGAAAATTCGACAGAACACTGTTTATAAAAATATCAGTAGAACAACGAAAGGCATGGAACATTCCGGCGGTGTTCAAGTGACGTAATTGTTTCGGTTATAGTTCTATCGCCTATCATTTTCAAAGCTCTTTTTTTGATCATGTCCAAAATACTTAAACTTGTTTTAGGGGCACCTGCCCAAATATGGGAGTAATATTCGAGTTCTGGACGAATGAAGGCTTTGTAAATTACAGCCTGATCAGAAGGGGTGACAGATTTCTTGCACCGTTGGAGAAATCCTAATATCGCATATTTGATCTGGGATAAACATACCGAGTATACTGAAAGTGGATTAGTTTCCTGGATGCAAGTATGCCGATTATGGGAAGCGGCATCGGGGTATGTTACGCTTTAACGACAGCATTGAGTTTTCAAAGAATTAAATTCTAAACGGTTTTTGATTCCCCATTGTACAATGCTTTCGAAATCAGAACATAATGAGTTGAAGTTCCAAATCCGAAGGATAAGGAAGAGAATCTAAATACGAATATGAGAATCCGATGGTACACTGTCATCAGCGAAACAATGTAGTGGGTTAGAAGTTCCAGACAAAAGATCGTTTATAAAGAAAGGAAAAGTGTCGGAGACAAAACGGAGCCCTGGGGCACACCAGCGTTTATTTTGTGAATAACAGATTTGAACCCGTTCAATACTACTTAAGTCGAACGGTCCGAAAGGTAATTTCTAACCCAACGAAGAAGGGACTTATCAATACCAAATGCAAGCATTTTAGATAAGAGGGCTTGGTGCCAAACTCTATCAAATGCAAAAATGAAATAATAAAGCGCAATAATCTTACTTTCGCCACAACGATGTAAAGATTTGTTCCACTGTTCTGTAAGATAAACCATTAGATCACCAGTGGACCTATTGCTATGAAAGCCATACGGCCGTTCATTAAAAACCATTCGTCCTTCAAGATATTTCCTACGCTGATAATTAATCATCGTTTACATGGATTTGGAAAGAAGAGACGTGAGTGCTATTGGTCGATAGTTAGAGGGAGAGAAAGATTAGCTTTTTTTTAGGGACAGGCTGTACAAATGCTGATTTCCATCCGCTCGAAAAGAGACTTGTAAAGTAGGAAACATGGAAAAACTTACCCAGTGGATTTGCCAGTGTTGAAAAACACCTCTTCCGAACAATAGGAGGAATACTAGAGGGGCCAGCAATTTTTTGTATGTCAAGGTCTTTCAGTACCTTTGAACTGCATGTTAAGAAAATGGGCTCGTAAAATATCCAAATGATGCGTAAGACATTTCTTTTAAAAGTGTGCTTCCCATATTAAAATTTCAATTTCGGCATATTGTAGAACCCTGTTATTCCTGTAAATATTGGAGTGCATGAAATGGTTGACCTTAAACTTTAGAGCAACACAAATTCAAAAACTTTGTTGATTCTCAATCTACTAAAAAACATTTAAGAGGGTTTCGCAGCAAAACTTTTAAGATCTTTCCCATATGATCTGTTTGCTTTTTTGTTGAACACCACCAACTTAACAACACTTAGACATGAAACTTTTTGACCAAAAGTTCTTAATTTTCAGAAAAGACCATCATGTTTATAAAGCAAATTCCGCCTTAATAGCTATTAGAAATAACGTTGTCCAGCTTTCCCTTTTAATCTGATATGTAATTGAAATCATTTACATTGAAATATCGCTACAGAAAAACAAATTATTTTGTTTTAAACATCAACGTCCTTCCAAAAGGTTCGGCTTAATAATTTGGTGAACTTTTCCTTGTTTTTGATCATATCATTGACCTTTCATTACTGATTTTGATAATTCTTCTTTGAGGGAACTGGAATTTACCATCGACTAAATTTTCACTCTACGGCAAATCCTGGAAAAGACTTAAGAACATAACATCGAAACATGCCATTTTTCCATCGATTTTGAAGCAGCTTATGACAGTGTAGACAGGAACGTACTGCACTGTGACATGTTGAGTTTTGGTATCCCTACCAAACTCATACGACTTATCAGGATGACGCTGGAAAATGCTCGTTTCTGCGTCAAAATTGGAAGAGACTCGACCGAAACCTTCGAAACCACCAGAGGACTTTGACAAGGCAATGCGCTGTCATGTAGCTGCTTCAATATTGTCCTTGAAAGAGTGGTGCGCATCACCAACGCCAATAAAAGTGGCACCATCTTTTAAAAATCTTCACAATACTTTGGATATGCAGATGACATCGACATTATGGGAAGAACCAAACGAGCAGTGACGAAACTGAGGTGGAGAAAATGGGTCTTGACATTAACGAGGACAAGAAAAAGTATTTACTGTCGTCAAATAGAGTCAATTCACACCGTAGACTTGACAGGTACAACTTCGAGGTGGTAAACTAATTTGTTACTGGGCACTGCTGTTAATTCTGCAAATGACATCAGCGCGGAGATCAAATGTAGAATTACCAGTTTCTTTGACCTGAGCCAGCAGTTGAGGAACAAGGCCCTTTAATCATCCCAGTCTTGCTGTATGATGCATGGACCTTCTCTCAGGCGGATAAAGGATCTCTTGGTATCTTTGAGAGGAAGGTCCTCGTGTCGACAGGCAGAGTAACATCTGGCGGAGAAGATATAATCACTAGCTATACGAGCTGTACAACGAATTGCCACTGGTCAAAAAACTGCGTGTTAAACGCTTAAGATGGCTAGGGCCTGTTGAGCGAATGAACATCGAAGCTCCTCCCCGTAAGGTATTCAAGACCAAGTCTGAGGGAACAAGAAGCAGTGGCAGGCCTCATCTTCAGTGGAGTGATCAAGTTGAGGCCGACGAACGTCTACTTGGTATTCGAAATTGGAGGCAGCCAGCTAGAGATCCAGTAAGCTGGTGAAAGTTATTACTTGAGGCCCAGGAGCACAATGCACTGTAGCGCCAACTAAAGTAAAGTAAGGTTACTGAAATCTCTTATGCATTAACTGGGTCAAATCAGAAGAAGAATCTTTCGTAGAAGCATCAATGAGTTCGTCTCAACAGGTGCTTTTGTTATTAGACTTATGTATATTATCTCCACGTATTCACAGGAATTGAGCTGTATTAAAAATTCTTTAATCAACAACTCAATTTAGATTTTTTAACTGACTCTATAAGTGCGGGAATATAAAGGGTGTTTTTAACCTATCATCGTTTTGGGAACATTGTTTTAAAACAGCTGACCCAAGTTTCGTGTTTTGTTTCACTGTCAAACATCTTCAGTTTGGTCTATAATTTAACCATGAATCGTCTTACAAACGAACAACGCTTGCAAACTATTGAATTTTATTATCAAAATGCGTGCTCTGTAAAGAAAGTTCATGGCGCGCTTCTTCCATCTTATGGTCACTTTAATCGAACCTTTGAAGTGGCTATTCGGGCTATTATTATATACTATTTTGACTAAATTTCGTACGAAATTTACATTGTTGGACATTAATCCACTAACACGCTAAAGTAGAGTGAGCACTAAGGAAAATGTCGCAGCTGTATCGGCCAGTGTTAATGATGACCATCAGTTATCGATTCCTCGCCGTTTGCAGCAATGGGCCTCTGTTACTCAACAACGTGAAAAATTTTGCTGAAGGATTTAGGTGTGATGCCTTTCAAAACACAGCTGGTGCAAGAATTGAAGAAGAAAGGCCTACTGCAACTAAAAATTTTTGGTTAATGGGCTCTTAAAAAGATTGCAGAAGATCCACTTTTTTACCGAAAAATTGTGTTCAGCGACAAAGCTTATTTTTGGGTCAATTTGTACGTAAGCAGAATTGTCGATTTTGGAGTGAATATCAGCCAGAAGCATTGCAAGAGCTACCAATGCATCCAGAAAAAGTTAAAGTTTGGTGCGGTTTATGGGCTCGTGGCATCATTGGGCCGTACTTCTTCAAAGATAATGTGAGTCGGAAAGTAATTGTGAGTGGTGAGGGCTACCGTGAGATGATATCCAACTGTTTTTTTTGCCCAAAATGCAAGAGCTTCACTAGCATGACATGTGGTTTTGACAAGACGGTGCTACATGCCACACAGCACGCGCAAAAATGGACTTATAGAGAGGTGAGTTCGATGAACATTTTATTTCACGTTCGTGACCGGTTAATTGGCCGCCTAAGTCGTGCGATTTAATGCCTTTGGATTATTTTATTTTGGGGCTATGTTAAAGCTCGTGTCTTAACAGATAAGCCCGCCTCATTTAAAGCATTGGAAGACAACATTGAAGCATTTATTAGTGAGATACCGGCAGAAATGTTGGAAAGAGTATGCCAAAATTGGACTAAACGGATGGCCCATTCGAGGCGCAGTCAAGGTCAACATTTGCATGAAAGAATCTTTAAACATTAAATTATATGGACCGTACTATCGACTCAAATAAAGATTTCATGCATTTTTCAGAACTGTATGTGTTTTTTTTTTAAATCTTAGTTGAATCTAATTCTGCTTTATTGACGTTTTTCTTGAACTCGAAGGTCATCTACTTAGAAATAGCATCCCAGCCTAACTTTTCCATTTGTGCAGGATGACCATGGAGAATTCGTGCTGATCCATAAAGCTTGGAAAGAACTTTACAGAATATTTCGTTTCCAAAAAGGCTACACAAGTAGCTGTTATGCGATTTCTTTAACAGCTAAATAGTGCAAAGCTAGAGGCACTATCTTTCAAAAGTCTGTCACCAACGACAGACCTAACTTTGAGATAGTTAGGGACTTTGTCTCTGCTACGAACACAGAAAACAACAATAACGCTGAGATCAAACACAAAATTACACTTGCTAACAGCTGTTTCTTTGGGCTTAGCAAGCAATTGAATAGTAGATCCCTCTTTCGAGCGATCAAAGTGTCGCTATATAAGACCATCATCATCTCCGTCGTGTTTGTGTAGAGGAAGACCACGGATCAGGTGGTACGCTCAAGAGGAAAGTGACCTCACCCAACTTGGAGTGCGCAACTGTCAACATATATATAGGAACCAAGCTAGATGGATAAGTTGGTAGGGTGAGGCTCTAGTTCACATAGGACTGTAGCGCCACCTTAAGTAAAAAAGTAATTCATCCATGGTATACTAAAGAGCATAAAATGCTCCGAAACAAGAAAAACAAGGCTTGGAAAAATATCATAAAAAGCATGTAACCTAAAGATCGTAAAATCTCTCTCCAATTATTCAGTAGTAGCATTTCCCCTTCTTATTCCTAAGGTCAGGTAAATTCCCAACCAGATATAATAAGGATCCACTCATTACACCAGCCTTTAAGAAGGATAACAAGACACTGACACTTGTTTGTACAGACCAATTCTGGTATTCCCCAACTTTTTGAACAAATTTGTTTTTTGGTCATCAATAACATGGTTTCATAACGTTTAACTATAACTGATCTATTTGCGTTTTTGCATAAGTGTTTAAATACGCTAAAACTCGATCAAGAGCTCGGTTGTAAAGGGTGATTTTTTTGAGGTTAGGATTTTCATGCATTAGTATTTGACAGATCACGCGGGATTTCAGACATGGTGTCAAAGAGAAAGATGCTCAGTATGCTTTGACATTTCATCATAAATAGACTTACTAACGAGCAACGCTTGCATATCATTGAATTTTATTACCAAAATCAGTGTTCGGTTCGAAATGTGTTTCGCGCTTTACGTCCGATTATGGTCTACATAATCGACCAAGTGAGCAAACAATTAATGCGATTGTGACCAAGTTTCGCACTCAGTTTACTTTATTGGACATTAAACCAACCACACGAATGCGTACAGTGCGTACAGAAGAGAATATTGCGTCTGTTTCTGAGAGTGTTGCTGAAGACCGCATTTGGAGTGAAGAGCAACCAGAAGCCGTTCAAGAACTGCCCATGCATCCCGAAAAATGCTGTTTGGTGTGGTTTGTACGCTGGTGGAATCATTGGACCGTATTTTTTCAAAGATGCTGTTGGACACAACGTTACGGTGAATGGTGATCGCTATCGTTCAATGCTAACAAACTTTTTGTTGCCAAAAATGGAAGAACTGAACTTGGTTGACATGTGGTTTCAACAAGATGGCGCTACATGCCACACAGCTCGCGATTCTATGGCCATTTTGAGGGAAAACTTCGGAGAACAATTCATCTCAAGGAATGGACCGGTATGTTGGCCACCAAGATCATGCGATTTGACGCCTTTAGACTATTTTTTGTGGGGCTACGTCAAGTCTAAAGTCTACACAAATAAGCCAGCAACTATTCCAGCTTTGGAAGACAACATTTCCGAAGAAATTCGGGCTATTCCGGCCGAAATGCTCGAAAAAGTTACCCAAAATCGGACTTTTCGAATGGACCTCCTAAGACGCAGCCGCGGTCAACATTTAAATAAAATTATCTTCAAAAAGTAAATGTCATGGACCAATCTAACGTTTCAAATAAAGAATCGATGAGATTTTGCAAATTTTATGCGTTTTTTTTTTAAAAGCTCTCAAGCTCTTAAAAAAATCACCGTTTATTTACAGTGTTTTATTCTAAAGCTTTTTACGAACTTTATCATTATATCATCACATTTAAATTGAACGTAATTGAGGTATGTTCCTCAATTCATGACATGGATTTCTTATTTTCATCAAAACAGGTCCTATCGATTTAAGTTCAGAATTTCTTTCTCCAACTTTTTCATTGCCAAATCAGGAGTTCCTTAGGGTAGTCATTTAGGACCTGTGCTATTAATCTTAGCTATCAATGGTTTGTGTACGAAACAGTAACATTTAATATAAAATATATAAAATATCATAGCATTCTGCATCAAGTCCATAGTTTAAAAGATCTTCAAGTTGTTTTTAATTCAAATCTCGATATCACGGAGCACATTAACTTGATCGTTAATAAGCCAATTCTGATAAGAACTTGTAAAATGTATTGTATGCACTTCTTTTTACGAGATTCACAAGAATAAGATGGAATCGGTTCAATGCAACTTCATACATTCCGCCTTAAGATGATAACCATGGTCTTATCTTAACAACCTTCCTCCTTATGAACATAGAATGAAGCTTCTTAAAATGCAGACTCTTTTGCAAGGGTAAGTGGTTTTTTTAATTATCATCTTTTGACTAGAGTGTAATTAAATCACCCGATTTATTAAAATTTATAAATTTAAAATACCACAGCGGTACCCACGATACATCCGATGAGTCATTCCCATTTTTTATCTTAGCTGAAAGTGTTTAGAGACTTTTTTTAAACTCATATATCACGTCAATTACGATACCAGTATAGTACATCAAAAGTTCAATTCAAGAAACAATCGTTGACACATCATTTCTCTTACAAAATCAACATATTTCGACTTTTCTTAGCATTAAAGAAAAAAGAAAACGACTTTGCATGCATAACCAAAAAACATATTAACGCCAACTTTTATGGCTCTCATTACCAAAAGGTTTTAATTTATCTACATATGGCTAGACCATGGAAGATTGCAAAACATTGTTTTAACACTTTACTAATGAGACAAGTTGTGGTGAAGTGGTGACAATTTTCCAACGACTACGAAAACGATGATGGTGATGGTAACGGCGCGGCGATGCGGTGGCAACGCAACTTCGCATTGCCGTATAAAAACAAATGACCCAAAGTTTACTTAACGTGATGATGTCGCATCATCCAACTTCACTCATTTTGGATCGAAATGAATTTCCATTTTCCACAGCTAGAGCTCAGACTCCCATTAGGACTTGTATCATAAGTAGGTATATAGAGCCTACTAATAAATCGCTCATCAGAACTCCACCAGCGCATGTAGTTTTGTGTCGGTCTACCCTCAAGAACTACTACTCACGGCAAACGTATACTTATTTACGAATAGGAACTTCGCCGAAAACCCATCACTTTATTCATCTGTCATCAGCAAGCTCTGGCTCCACCATCTACCAAGAGCGAGAAGATACATTTTCGTCATCCTGGATGCATCCAAACAGACCTAGACGCTTGCATTACTGATGCTTATGTGCTTAGTCGTCCATCCGGAGGTCTCTGCATCCACATAATTCACGCAGTGTTTATAAATTAATTGTCGGCTCAAATGAAATGCGTTATTTGTCCGGCCATCATGATGATGAAGCCTCTAGTCGGAGTTTGGAGTTGGAGTCGGAGTCCGATGGATAGTTTTGTGATGTGAAGTCTTTTGGCTGGGTTGTGTGTCGGTGTCGGTTATAAAAGGGGGCGCAAAACCAATTGCATAATATGCGAATGCGAATACAAACCCACCGTCCCGTCGGTCGTCATCAGCGATGGTGGACGATAGTCTTTCTGGGCTCAGGGGCGATTTCTATTATGCAAATTAATTACCAAACGCACTCCCATAGAAGACTCCTTCATCACTTTCTCCTCTCTTGCTTCTCAACTCCTGATGACTCCCTGCCATGCTCTGGCGGTTTCTATTGCTGGTGGAGCGTTGTCGTCGCTCGTCGTCCTATGTCTTTGCGCTCTATGGAGGAACTTGTTTATCTGGTTGGCCGTACGTTCGTAGTCATCGTCAGCGTCACGTCTGACAGTCATGTTGTGTATAATCAGCCGGGCCCTGCATATGAAAAGGAAAATTGAATGAATTACACTTAGTAGTGCATGGAAATGGAAATCATCAGCCGTGCGTCGTTCGTACGAACCACAAAAACACAAACGCACACGCACTTTCCTATACTCCTTCCCGAGAAGATATCATCAAGAGGTGTTGAGTGAACATTTCCCTCGCATAGCGTAGCTTTTATATTATTGCATTAATTTCATTATTTGATTCGCACTTTAATGCAATTTTTTAATTTCTGTCGATTTGACTAATTTGTATTGTTGGTTCTTGGAAGTTGAGGCAAATTATTGACTCATAAATTCCTAATGTTAAGAACTTATTAGATAATTGCTTATTCCATAAGTTAGTGACGAATGAGAAATAGTTCATGAAACATGCACCCCTAAGTTCATATAGTAGCCAGAGATATTTTGAGTGGAAACACCCTGTGAAATATAATTCCATTCTACTGAAGGTTTCTTTTTAAGGATAATAGGTTTTAAAAGCTTAGGTTTGTGGATTCGTATGGAAGTCTTAAAATGTTTGGCAATTCATTAAAAAACAAACATTAAGAAATTCCTACACCGAGAAGATTCAGCTTCCCCAAAAAAGATCAATGGAGCATCAGGCTCCTAACCTAAAGAAATTCCTATATGCATAACATTTATGAGTGGTTCTGCTTTGGCTATAAACATCCTCAGCCACCATCTGTCAGTTGAATCATTTAGTGCACTCGTTATAGTCGTTGTCGTGTTCTCGTCATAGTTCATATATCGTAATGCAGCAAAAGTATTCAGAGTATAAGACAGAGTACCAACGATAGACCTTAATTTAATGGCGTTGGATCTATTCGATTTAAATCGAGCATCTAAAGATCTCATAAATCAATTGAAATGCTTATTGCCGCCGCCGCCGGCGGCCGCCGCTCAAGGCAAACACTCTTTTCTCCGAAATTGAATAAGGGAAAGTACAAAGATGAAGCACCAGCAGTAGCAGTAGCAGCAGCAAAAGCGGTAGCGGATAACAGCGACCGACCACAGCAATTAATTTATTTTGATGCGCTCAGTCACATTATGGTACAACTTAAAGCAATTGAATGATATATTAAAAAGGGTAGCATAGTGTGTTATTTATTTGTTTCGGTTTTTGGTAACGCAGAGTATTTTATACTGACTGATGTATTAAACATAATTTGTTCAGAAAATTGACAGGTTGTTTGAAAAAAATAATTTTTCTCTTTTACGATACCTTTTTAATAACAGTTACTTGAAAAAGATTCTTCACTTAAAGTTTTTAAAATTTAGTTTTTTAGAAAAATTGAAAAATAATACTGAAAAAGAGTATTTAACAAAATTTGTGCTGGTAGCTAAAATTCAGTTTCAACTGTGAAACTATATGAAAGCAGGTTAGGTTAGGTTAGGTTATAGTGGCTGTCCAAGATGGAAACTGACACAATTAGGCCAGTTTAATGTCCCATTGCGATACCACATGAATCTTGAGGCTTCCTCCTAAGCTCAACGAAACCAGCTTGAGTCCCTTTCGAAACGTGAGAGGCTGATTATACTGATATAATTTAGATCGTTAAAATAGCGATTTCTTCTTGGTAATTCTTGCGTTGTCGAGCTAGAGCAGGGCATGTGCAGAGAAGATGAAGAACCGTTTCTTCTTCTTCCTCGTCTATATACAGCTTCTGCAAAAGTCTTTGAGACTACGCCTAGTCTCGTGGCGTGCTTTCCTATAAGACAGTGTCCGGTTATGACACCTATTATCGAGCTTATATGCGATCTGCTTAGAGATAGCAAGTACCTTCAATGCTTTTAATCTATAGTGTTGGCCAGATGTTTCTTGTGACTTGACACGTGGTGATGTTGTTCCACCTGGTACCTGCCCTCCTCACAGCGTCTTGCATTAGCAGCAGTTTACAAGTAGCGATTGGTATGCCAGTACTTGCCAAACGTGGTAGGATGGTTCCAACTGTAAGGCAGATGAACTCGTCACGAACGGTACAGTAAAAATACATTAATGCTACGTTTCACTAGTATGCAAGATCTACGTTCACCTTTATCTGTCACATAAAGTGTGTAGTACCCAGGAGTCCTGAGTCCTCGAACAACGGATCCCACAATCCATGGATCTTGGATCAGGACAATGTCTTCCCCGTTTCTTGCCAGACGGAGAAGAAGTGAGGCCGAGGCCTTTATGGAGTGTTGGACATTTATATGTACTAACTGCAGCATTTTGACTGCAATTATGCAGATCAACCTCCACCACAGTTTTGTTCTGATCCTCTGAGTCTGAGGATGAACCCAGGAGTTCGTCCTCGCTCAGAAGGATCATGTTAAGGTCGTCCTCAGTCTCCATTAAGGATGGACTGTCTACGACTTTTTTAGAGGGTGGAGTCGCGATTGGATAGGGCATGGGTGCATCGTCACCCTCTGTTAGGAGAGAAGACGACGTCCCAGGCCCACCAACCGCTAGTTCAAGTTCGGTTGTTTTTGGAGGCCCCCTTTCCGCGTTAACCTCATCTTTTTTATACATTCGAATTTTAATGGATTCGAAGCCATAGTTTATGGAGCCCTCGTTTAGGGATAGATGAGATAAGGATTCTTTATAGACCCTTCACTTCCTCTAGCTTGGCTATCTTCCAGTTATGCGTCGGAAGGGACGGTTTGCAAACTCTGATCATCTCGAGAATATTCTCGATACCAGCAGGTTCGATCGGTATCCAAATGCGGGCTCTAGGTCTGCTAGGAATGTCTTCCATAGCGACAACCTCGAGCTTCGCACCTGGCCAACCCCCATCGCTTATGGAAGGAAGTGGTCCTGGAAGCTCCCTGAAAATGCTCAAAAAGCTACCCGAGAGCTTAACCTTGGCCATTTGCCAACGATCAGCCGATATTGTGCCATCATCATCGCTCCTGTCAATGACCGCAACCACGACTTTGCCCTTCGCGACGTCGGTTTTTGTTTTTTTTTTGTTTGGTTTGGTTTTGTTCATTTTGGTCCCACGAGATGCGAAGAAAAAAAAGAGGTACATCTGCACAGAGATTCGCATGTACAGATAAGGCTAGTTAACCCGGAGGCCGCCAGGTATCCGGATACTCCGTTAGAGACTGGGCTATTTTGAATTGGGCCACCAGCTAGGCTGATCATCGGCACATATCGTTTAACACCTTAGATCCAGCCCAATAAAGATGAGAGGTGGTTGGGGAGGAAGAGAAAGGGTGAGGAGTCAGTTGATGTTAATTCATCATTCTGATGTGTAAGGAAAAGATTGGGGTTTGGTAGCAGTACTTCAGCTTGGTTACCTAAAGTGAGAAGGAGCATAGGCGATAGGAGCGCTGCTAGCTTTTTCGCCATTACAACGTGGAAGGTGGGATGGGAGTTGAGGACATATGTATGCCTTGTTTATGAGGGAATGGATGATGATTTTGGGAAGATAGAGGAATAAGAACGTTCTTTAGTATCAGGACTAAAGGACAGAAGACTCAAAGTTTTTTTCAAGACTATATAAATCAAAAAGGGTTTAATAAGAATCATGTATTTTACGATTAAGAAATTCTGGAAACAATGCGATGTAAAGAGCGGGTAGATGTTAAATTGGAATGGAATGGCGTTAGCTGTGTGGCACGTAGCGTCTTCCTGCTGGAACCACATTCTAGATTCATATGACTCAATTTTAGCCATAATAAATTAGGTATCATTGTTATTTAGCGGTCGCTGTTAACATTGACCGCCTCACTAGCTTCGTTTTCAAAAAAGTACGGACCAATTACGCCACCGGCCAAAAATCCACACAATCCATACCAACGGTAACTTTTTGAGGATGCATTATCACCTGGTAAACGTTGCATGGGCTGGTGTCGTCCCATACACGTCAAAATTGGAGTCCTCTTTCAAATGATTCGAAGCCCAATCCGAACAAACGGCGTTCTCTATGGTCATGAACTTTGAGCTTCTGGGTTGGTTGAATCTTGTACGGTGTTAGGCTCAAGTATCGACGCAAAATTCGAAAAGTTGAACTCTACAAAAGCCCAAGTTCTTGTGCACGGGTTCTGTACACAGCTGCAATATTCTCCGCCAATCTTGCATTCCTTGAACGTACGGGTGTTGGCTGATTGTTTACTAAACCGGTCGTCTCAAATTTGGTCACCAAACGTTGAAGAGTCGACTATAAAGGTCCATCACGCCTATGGAATAATGGGCTCAAGATTTGACAGATGTCACCAAAACAAAATGGCCGCGAAGGGGAGTCAAAATCTACCCGCGCCAATGGAAAAACTCTTTACTAACAAATTTTGAACTTTACCTAAAGTATAAAGCTTAGTACTTTATTAAGGACTATTTACTAATGTTGTTTTATTTTATAATAAGCACACAAGAGAGAGAAGGTTTGAAAGAAGGTGTACATTATTTTTGAATTCCTGAATATTGCAATGACTGGGAAATACAGAGTGGAATTGGCATGTGGATGACTTTAATGTGCTCATCATATTTTGGCGTTGCAGTTTCACACGGAATATGAAAAGCTATTAAAAGTTGTGCTTAGAAGATGACTAATAAAAATGAGAAAGAGTGTTGGAGACAAAACATAGCCCTGGGGCAAACCAACATTGATTGTGTATTTTTCAGACTTGAAGCCATTTAATACTACTTGTATATTGAACAATCCAAAAGGCAATATATAATTAAATGAATGAGGGATAAATGAAAACCGAAGGCACGTATTTTCGATAAGAGAGTCTAATGCCAAACCCTATCAAATGCTTTTGTTGTGGTTTACTTAAGACTTAAAAACACAGTATTCTGATGGTTGTATGTTTAAAACCTGCAAAATTACAGCATCAACTTCATCAGATTTAAATCTTTTGCTGTTGAAAACTTGAAGAAACGAGAGCATTTCACGGCCTTATTTCGTTTTAAAATTTGTCTGAAAAAATGTAGCAAAAGAGGGCTAAAATTAAAAAAAAAACTTTATGTTTTTTGTAACAATAGTAGGTATTATGGTACTGAGATTTGCTCTAGCTTATAAGATATTGTATCTTACAGAGTATAATTACATATACAATAAATGAATGAAATGAAATTGTGTATTTCTACATTTTTTAAATTTTATTTTTATCAGAAGATATCTAATATATATAAAAATTTACCAGGGTACTATTTTATCACTGCTCAGGTTTTGAAAGGAATACCTTTAATAATCTTAAAATAAGATATGTACTACATCATTGGAAAATTACTGAAGTCATTGGTATACAGTAGTAACTTCTTGCAGACCAATACCAATACCAATCATGGCTAAAGTTTTAGAAAAACAGCTGCTGAAAAGGTTCAGCAAAATAAAAGAAGAAAGGAGAATTATACCAAGCTATCAATTTAGATTTAAAAATAAAGACCCACGATAGACCAAGTATATCAAATGAAAAATTTGGGGGAAGATACACTTACAAAAAACAAGATGTTGCTTTCGACAAAGTTTGGTACAAGCTGCAAAGGCACTTTCCCCGGTAATATACTACGAAATATTGAAATCAAATTAAATGTTTCAAACCCAGTCTCAACAGTTCGGTACAGCAAAAATTACTCGGAACTTAACAAAATAGAATAACGCGTACCACAGTGAAGTGTCCTAGGGCCAACTTTGTTTATTTTAAATACAAGGGATATTCCAGTGAATATGAAAGCTATTATAGCTACCTTTGGTGAAAATACTAGTGCCAAATAGATCCGTTTTAAAGGCTACACAAAAACAATATTTTGATTTCTATAAATAATACAGAGTTGCATTACTCCAATACTTCCAAATGTAGTGACTTTGGATGCAAAGCTTTAATGGAAAGAGCACATCAAGAAGAAAGAAGAAATGCTAATCTTAAAGTTCATTATTGTTTATTTGTTATTGGAAAGAACTCTTTCCTATCCAGAACAAACTATTGTTTTAAGGTTTATGAGCAAGTATTAAAAGCCGTTTGATCGTATTCTATCCAACTATGAAACTTTATAAAGACAAAAAATTTTGAACAAATCCAAAAATTGCAAAACAAAGTTCTTCTTGTTTTTGTAAATAAAACTGTCCGAAAAATACCTTAGGTTAGGTTGAGTTAAAGGGGCTGTCCATGATGGAATTGTGATACCACATGAATCTTGAGGCTTCCTCCTAAGCTCAATGGAACCAGTTTGATTATGCTGATATGATTTAGATCGTTAAAAAAGAATTCTCCTAGGTTTGCGTTTTTGATCTAGAGTAGGGCATTTACACGGAAGGTGAAGAACTGTTTCCTCCTCTTTCTTGTCCATACAGCCTCTTCAAAGGTCATTTGAGAACACGTCTATCCGCGTCGTGTTCATTCCTATTATTGAGCTTATATGCGATCTGCTAAAAAATAGCAAGAACCTTGAACGCATTAAATCTAGGGTAGGCCAGATGTTTTTTCTGACCAGACACTTAGTGATGTTGTTTTACCTGGTGTTTGCCTTCTTCATAGCGTCTTGCATTAGCAATAGTTAACAAGAAGCGATTGGTGTGCCAAAATTTGCCAAACGTTGTAGAATGGGTTGAACTCTACCGTTCTTGGTGAGTTCATCTGCCTTACAGTTACCTGGAATGTCTCTATAGCCCGGCACCCAGCAAAGGCGAATATTAATCTGTTGTGCAATCTCCATTAGAAATTATAGAGACAGAGTCCAGAGATTTGATAGCGGACTGACTATCTGAGAAAGTGCGGATATCAGATGTTTTGACATCACGTTTTCTTTAAACCAGGACAAGACTTCTGTTATCGCTAAAAGTTCCGCCTGGAACACGCTACAATGATTGGGAAGGTGGAATGAGAGACTTACGATCAGTCGATCAAAGTACACACCTCCACAAACTTCTTCTTCTATTTTTGATCCATCTGCATAAAAGTGGACTGGCTCTTTCCTCCGTAAAAGATCTGGAAGGCATAGAAATCTGCAAGTTTCTGTCGAATTGCAGTTGCGGGATGGTGTAGTCTGTGAGCTTAGGAATTGATTCTAAATACCTAAGAATTACGGAGTGGCCAATGTTGATGTTAATCCACTGCGACGAAGCTTTGAGGCGAATAGCAGAGGTTGCAGCTATTTTTTTGCTAAATATGTCAAAAGGTCCGCTTATACAAAGGCAAGCTGAACGTTAGACTTTATTTAATTTGTCGTGGTTTATAGCTTTCTCTAAAGTAGAAAAAATACCTTATCATGTATAAAAAATTTTCTCAAAACAATGATAAAATGTTCAGTAACCTAGGAAAATGCATACAACACAATAAACAAAACGCGGTTTTCTGTATGTTTTTTTTTAAAGCCATTTTCTAACTCGTCTCTTATATCATTCCACATAACTTTCTTGTATATCTTTACATATATAATGTTCATATACAAATCACTCCTAATTAATCCAAACGTAAACTAATAAAACCGCCACTTTGCCGCAAAATGCATCTAAACAAAATAAAAGTTTACTCAACCAATATAAACATTTATTTGCACTGCCTGCCTCCGAAGCTGAAAATGTGTGCATCTACGAGTTGACACCATGCCATGCAATTAGCGCCTCAATCACAGACCCGTGATTTTCTTCTTATTGTGGAAATTGCACCAAATAAATGCACTTCTTCAATTTGTATATTATCGCACATCACAGAGACACAAAACCATAAGAAAGACGGATAATTGCTAATTGGATCATTTGAATCGTTTGGTCGACACGAGAGATGTGTTTGCGATGTGATGCGATGTGCGCAGTGCGCGATCTGAGTGATTTATTCGCTTCCCGCGTGCGGCAATCATACCGCGCATCACATCACTATACAAAGGGGTAAGTGTTTGCCTTGACGCGGATCGGTTCGGCGCGTCAATAACCAAAATTTTCTTCCAACAAAACAAAAAAAAAGTTCTTGAGATGATGTGATTTTCGAAAATGCAAATTAAATAAATCTTTTGGCGAATAGTGTTTAATGTTTGCCGCCAACAAGACTATGTACTTTCTGAAGCCTGAACTCTGAGGCTGATGAGGATCGAAGCGATATGCGTTGCGAAGGCATCTCGACAATCGTTGGAATTTCAACACCATCTGTTGGAAGTTTCTCCAAACTACAAACCTTTTTTCGAGATGGAAGAAATGAATAAAAAGGGAAATTATCACTGAATCAATTTTTAAAATGTGCTAAACGTGAGTGATTAATTGGAATTGTCGTTGCACCGATCTTGGTTTATACTTGCAGTGGCAGCGGCGGTAGTGGCGGTGGCCAGGCCACACACATCATGAGAGAGATCACCCGCAATCGAGCAAATTGAGCGCGCATTCCACTTAAGTAGGTATACGAACAGACCTCCACAATAAGGAATTTCTTTAATTAAATTAAAGAAAAGTTTCTCTAATTAGTGTTAATTGGCTGCGCGCACCTATTTCTGACTATTTGATGATAGTTGAGAATTTTCTTTTGAAATATTAATTGGATATTTCTGATGATGAAGCATTTTAAAAAGATTAAAGGCAGTACTTGCCAGCGGATGTCAATATTTGTGCATATGGGCCAATAGAAAATTATAATTGAAACTGATGACAGCATAGAATTAGGCCCGAAAAGAAATTGGGACTTGAGTGTATTTAAGGCTAAGCAAACTATTTCAAAAAATATTGAGGAAAGTCGATGTACACAGGTATTAACCAATTTCCTCATGAATTTTATTTTTCATTTATGGGATATTTGCAAATAGAAATATCATCTAAAAGGTTAGGAATTGGTTTAAAACAGTTTTATTGCTTGAATCAGATGAAGACCTAAAAAAGGCTTGAAGTATTTCAAATGATGGTTAAGAAATACTAAATTTTTTCGAATATCCCATAAATCATTATTCATAAGAACCTTAAAATTGACTCTTAGTCTAAGACTCTATTTCTGCATTTTGGATATGTTTTAAGGGCCACTTTAAATGCATTAAATCCCAATTTGACAGCTTGTTTTGGTCAAAGCACTTCATATTTCGTAAAAGTAATTGAAGATATACTCATTCTATTTTTCGTTTGAATATCCCACAAATAATTAGAATACACTTTAAAAAATTCATACAAATAAATGTATGGAAGCTAATCTTGAGTCGACTAGTTGAAAATTATCACAATGTTAAAGTTTTGTTTGGGAATTTCCAACATAGCCCAAGTTGAAGAAGTTCAGTCTATTAAAATTGTAATGTCGATTATGATTACTAAGGTCCGTTAAGTTAGTAACACCACTATCGAAATTCTTGCATCATAAGAACTTCGAAATTCGATTGTAGTGTTTCAAACTTGATGGACCTTAATTATTGTGAAATTGATGCTTTTCATGCTTATTCACCACTTCATAAAATGTTTTTTTTTAAATTTTAATTGATATATAAAAGATTAAAATAAAGCCTTAGAACTGGAAAGTGTCTGATTTCCGGACTAGATCACTTATTCTATCGTTAGTATTTTTTGAATTTAAAATAACATTGCTTCAGGTACACGTGGGATATTCGAGAAATGATTATAACCCTTTAATTTGACAGAACATTCCTTGAATATCCCATAAAAATGTTACTAACAGCTTCTTCAAGATTATATAAATACTTAAACAATTTAGCTTTAAGAACTTTAACAAAGATTTTCGTTTGAATATCCCAAAAATGTGTGAGTTCATTTAATAAAACCCCATGTGTTATTGATTCATAAAATATATATTTAATATTTTTAACCACTTGAAGACTTTCGAAATTGTTCTTTATACTGCTTTTGTGAATATCCCACATATACTTGTACCCATAATTGGGAAATAGCAGAAAACACTTTAAAATAAATAGGTATGTCAGAAAAGTATCAATGAATAGTTTTAATTTTCGAAGCTGGCCTAATCCCAAAAATCAAATCAGGACAATGTTGATTTTGGTTGCAATCTTTTTGTTGTTGTAAATTTTGGGTTAGAGAGTTCTGAATGAAGGATGGTTTGTACTTTTTTTGACACATAAAAATCAGTATTTCATACGTGGGATATTCGGAAAATGAGCATAATTATGAAAATCAACAGAAATCGCATCGAATATTTATCACATTATGTTACTTAAAACTCCTTTAAGAATATGCGCATTATGCGTGATCATAAATATTGAAACAAATTGAATTTTTTCCAATATCCCACAAATGTGAGAGTTATAAAGGAAAATTACATAAGTTATTGGTTTTTGCCACTTAAATTTAATATTTTTGACTATTTAATAAGCAACAAATACAATTCCGGACCGTAACTTGGAACCAAAGTCTACAATTGGAAATTAGCCTAAGCCCCCTTCAAAGAAATAAGTATGTCAGAAAAGTAAAAACAAACAGTTTTAGTTGTCGACGTCGCTGGCAAAATCCCAAAAATCAACACCTCAAATGCATAATCCCCAAAAAGTAAAAACAAACAAAGTTTTAAAGTGTTTTCATTTTTAGCGACCAAAGAGGTTCTCTCCTGGCTAAGAGAAAACGTGATATCAACTCCCGATGTCCGCATCTTCTCTGACAGTCAGACTGCTATCAAATCCATTGACGATGTCTCAACCAAATCTCTAACGGCCCTCGATAGTCGATCGTCTCTATGGAGATGGCGCAGCAATTTAACATTCACCTCTGTTGGGTGCCGGGCCACACAGACATCACAGGAAATTGTAGAGCCAATAAACTCGCTAAAAATGGAACCATCATACCTATTTCATCTGAAAGGGAGAAGATAGGTATACCAATAGCTGCAATTAATCTTCTGCTTAAAGAAACAGCTTTTGCGATAGCAAACTCTAGGTGGCACAATTTACCAACATGCGCAGTAACAAAACTCATATACTAAATACTCTAAAGACTTGTTACCTTAAAGCAGACTTCATACTAGCTCGCTAATAGTTGTACTTACGGGACACCGTCTTATAGGCAGACACACGATACGACTTAGTGTAGCCTCAAATGGCTTCTGCAGGAGCTGTATGGACGAGGAAGAAGAGGCAACAATCTCTCACCTCCTCTGCACTTGTCCTGCTCTTTCACTAAGGACCAAACTTCATCTGGAAGAATACTCTTTTGATAATCCTAGAGAACTAGCTAAAAAGGATATCAAATATCTCCTTCGCTTAATAAAAAGCTCAAAATGGTTCGACTAGTGGTTTAACCTAACCTAACCTTCCCTTTATTGCAATTTTTCTTTATGATAAATTTTGGATGACTTACGTTTGTTGTTTTTTGTGGAAATTAAATTTCATAACCTCATGTGTGGGATATTCGGAAAAAATATCAGTTTTTTTATCAAACAGCAGAGTTCAAAAAATGGTTTATAATATTTTTGTATTATTGATAATTTTGTTACTGAATTAGTTTTGAAATTGGTAAAAATAACAATCCTTTTTCGAATAACCCACAATGAAGTTTTTTATAGCTTTGATTTGATTTATTTTGATTTAAATTGGAGTACATTTTAAAATCATTTTTATTGATCATTAACGGAAGGTGCAAGCTTGAATACTTTTTGAATTTTAAATTGTATACATTTTGAACGAATATCCCACCAACTAGATATAAAATAGTTTTATTAAAAAAACGATGTCTATTCATATTTTCTATCTTACCAATGATTAAAATATTTAAATGGATTATGCACATTTCTAAAAAACACAACTCACTTTTGTTAATCAAATACTAACATTTTTTAAATTACATACATTTTTCGAATGTACCACAAATTTAATTCTGAGAATCTGGCGTGCAAGTAATGTTATACATATTTCACTTATATTAATCAAATACCAACATTTCAAATAAAATACATTTTTTTCGAATATCCCACAAATTCAATTCTTTTTTTGAATAACCCACAATTAAGTTTTTTATATCTTCGATTTGACTTATTTTGATTTAAATTGCAGCACATTTTAAAATCGTTTTTATTGATCATTAACGGAAGGTTCAAGTTTTCAGACTTTTTGAATTTCAAATTGTATACATTTTGAACGAATATCCCACCAACTAGATATAAAATAGTATTATTAAAAAAACGATGTTTATTCATATTTTCTATCTAACAAATGATTAAAATATATAAAAAGATTATACACATTTATAAAACACAATTCACTTTTGGTAATCGTTTTTCGAATATCCCACTAATTTAATTCGTTTTTCGAATGTCCCACAAATTTAATTCTAAGAATCTGGCGTGCAACTAATGTTATGCACATTTATTAAACACACTTCACTTTTATTTATTAAATACCAACATTTTAAATAAAATAAATTTTTTCGAATATCCCAAAAATTCAAATATTTTTTCGAATATCCCACAAATTTTATTCTGCGAATCTGGCGTTCAAGTAATGTTATACACATTTATTAAACACATTTCACTTATATTAATCAAATACCAACATTTTAAATAAAATACATTTTTTTCGAATATCCTACAAATTCAATTCTTTTTTCGAATATCCCACAAATTTTACTCTGAGAATCTGGTGTGTAAGTAGTAAAGTTATAAAATATCAATTTTCCAATTTAAGATATTTGTCAGAAAAGAACATCAAACAGTTGAACTTATTCGATTGAATGTGGGATTTAAAACTGAGGATTTATGTTTTGGTGTTTCAATAAACAAAACTAGTTTAACTATTACCCTTATTGGTATAAACTGGTCTAAAATTTATTTGTGGAATATTTATGAGTTAATTTATGATTGTTATGAAATTCCTTTAAATCCCATTAAACATTTTTCTATTTAAAACTGTCACTTAAGACTAAATCATAATTTTACTATTGTTGCGGGCTTATAAAGTCTATAACGTGGGTGCCTTTGAATAACAATTTGTTGGAAAGATTCACCACCATAATCGATTATTATTGTTTTTTATTTTTTTTTATTATTCGTTATTCAACTAAATTAATGATTCAACTGTAATAAAATCTATTCTTAATAAATATCAAATAAAAACAGCGAGCAATAATTTCCAGAACCAACAGGTGATTCACCCGTGTCTCACTCAGCGTGAACCATTCTCGAGTATTTACTGCGCCGCTGCTTACCCCTCACCGCCCCACCCACTTCTCTTCTTCCAGCACCAAATTCTTATGATGTATGACAGTTGTCAGCATAAAAGTCATTAGGTGAGATAATCCCTCATAAAAATCACCTCTCTGACTGGCCATCTATATACAGAACTATAAATATCTATATATGACTATAGATGATGTACTAAAGAGTTGGTATATAAATATAAAGTTCTTGACATATGGCACAACTAGGTTTGGCTTTTGTTGTGGTTTTTTAGTGTGGTGCCCTAAAGGAGTGCTCTTCGAAACGAACGCAATAACTAACGAACGAACGAACGGTTTCAGATGATAAATGAACTGCGTCCGGTTAAAGTTTGTGATTCAAGGCCAAGGCGAAAGTTCATTGATGAACATTGTTTTGTAAATAGTTGCAGATTCCGCATGCGGTATCCCGGTCCATCCGTAGATATATGCGCTCCGTTCCCAGGATCTTCTATGTTTCCATTTCCATTTCCAACAACAGCAGCAGCTGTCGCTGTCATATTGTTGCTTTTGTTCGTATGCTGAATAATCCGCATTATTGCCGCATTGCCAATATTGTTCGCGTTAAGTGTCAAGTTCGTAGTCGGTGAATAATTTATCACTTTTCACGCTCATTATTGCCCAGAGACTCTCGGCGGTACTCTATCCTTCTTTTTCCGCAATACCACAGATAAATATGTACCTTTAGAGTTTAGAAGAATGCAGTCGACTTGTATATAAAGATTATAAATCAATTCTGTAAAATACATTAGATAAATCCCATCATCATCAGCAATAAGAAAAGAGCGAAGAACATGACTTTTAAAAAGGAAATCAAGGATTTTGTTGTTTGGAATTGTTCACTTTGCAAATCATAAGAACCAATCTATGGGTGAGCTGTTGTTCTTACGATTTAATCAGTTTGACTAATTGAACTTGAAAATAAAATGTCAAGTTGTTCAATGACGCCGCGCCACACCGCAGACAAGCTGCACCGTTTTTAACAGATTTTTGAAACCAAAGATGGAGCTTTGAATGTCAAGATCCAATAGAGGAGTGTTTAGAAACAAAATGGCATTCCAGGAGTGTGAAACAAAGAAAAACAATTTAAAGTGTTTCAAAGGTATTTGGTTTTTGATTATACCATCAAACCAGAGACGAAAAATAAAGACCTTGAGACTCTACAAGTGGGACATGTGAAGAAATAAGAAGACATTTTTAAAATAAAGATTTTAACCTTTCAACACGGATACCTAGAAAATAATTTATACCAATCATAGACTTATAATGTAAAAAAGGTTTCTTTATTCGAGAAAACAGATAATCGATATAAAATCTTTAAATACTTTTATTTTTGGTAAGAGCATTTTTTTAATAAAATTGAACTTGAAATTTAAGAAAAAATACTTTAAAATTGTTTATACCAATCAGTTATGGGCTTTCCAATAAGAGATTTCATTTTGAATAGCGTGCTTTTAGGAGATGTCACTTTTTAAGCTGTCATCTTTCAAAATTTTACGTCAGAAAAATCACAGCGCAAATTTAATGGAGTAATGTGTCAGTTTCATAGACTTAAAATATCTGAATAAAAAACGTCGTCCACGGATAAATCGGGCGAATGCGCCGACCATAAGATTTTACGGGTACGTGAAATTAATTGGTTCTCATTTTTGTAAACAGTCCTTGGTGTCGGTGGCAACATTCCAGTTTGACCGTCTTGCTGGAACCATCAGTTACGTCTAAATTTCCTCTTTCGACCTGATTTCTTGCGCACAACTCGTTAAATAATTGTCTGTAGCGTTTGCTGTTAACCCTCTTGCTTAAAATTGAATGTTAGTGTGTAGGAATTACTATAATATAAAAGCACTTCACTGGCACGCTTTTTAACACATGGTAGTTCGTTATATCCCAGTAGGAAATTTGCTCACCAATGAAAATTTTGTGTGAAATCGCCAAGGAAATCAGCTACTCGAATCATTGAGGAATAGCATGCAATGAAATCCTTACTGAAAGGCATTGCGTTTTTCCTATGATTATACAATCCACCCTATCTTTTTCCTTGTAAAATATTTCATTCCCGATATGAAGCACGAGATGGGTGTTTTGTTTTTATTTATATTTGCTTTTTCTTCTCTACCTGCCACTGAATAATACGGAGATCGGCTTCAGTTTTAGAATTTTAATGCTCGGGTTTTTTACATACAATACAAAATTTCCGTTCCCGTTCGTCAGCCTGGTTTGCTTCGAGAAACAAAGTTATTTCCAACAACAACGACCGACGGTGATGGCGACGCATGGTTGAAGGAATGCAATGTTCGGGTTTTTTACATATCATAAAACTTCGATTCGCGATCCTCTGCCTGGTTTGCTTAGAAACAAAGTTATTTCCAACAACAACGCACAGTGTTCGGGGTAAGTGATTTGTCTTGAAAGCATTGTTGTTTTTTCGAGAAACTGTTTTTCAGTTGAATTCCATTGTTCATAGTGTCAACAAGTGAGTAAAGCTTAAAATTATTAAAAAGAGTTTAGAAAATAAATTATAAGCGTAAAAAAGTGAATATTTATGTAAATTGGTAGGTAATTGTGTTCAAATGGACAAGGAAAATATTCAGGTAATTTTATTTAAATTACAAATCCCTTTCTACAATTATCTAATCCTATTTTTTTGCTCTTTTTCTAAAGGCTTCCGGATCTAAACAGTCGGCAATGGACTCCATTGAATTTTCACCCACAAAGCATCCAAGGCGGATTTAAGAAAACGGTAATTATAACTATTATTATTTTATTAAATTAAATTTCTATATATCTGCTTTACATTTTGTATAGAATCAACAAGATATGATAGACGAAATGAGAGCGGACATTAAACGTTTGTGTGTCACTACGGAGCAGCTAAAAAATGGGATCTGCACATTGGCAGCATTTTTTTCAATAAAATCATAAAAATTTACATGACTGTTTTTTTTTAATATTTGTAACCAAAGATTTAGGTATGAGTAAAAAATAATTCGATAGTAAAAACATGATTGACTTCATTTAGGTATGCACATTCACGAAATTTTTCACCAGGTCAGTTTGCATTAGTGAATGAGTTACATTGGCTTCCCTAAGGAAACCACTGGTCAATATTCATTTATGAAAAAGGCGTTCAAATTTGCAAAGTGAATTCCTTGGTGAGCATTCATCACATTTTTCACCAATGTAAAGTACACAAGTATATCAGCAACTCCACTAACCCAGTGATTTCCCCGGTGTGAATTCGCGGTATTTTTCATCAACTACAATTCACTTTGGAATACACCAAATGCACTTGCTTGGTGATTTCCTCACTGAACAGTCACCATGAAATTCACAACTTGGTGAACGCCAATCCAATCCCCATGTTAATTTCACTGATGTTTTCACCATGTTTTCATGGGGTGTAGCTTCCATTCACCAAGGAATAAGTTGGTGATTCACCGATGAATTTTTTGAAATTTCCTACTGGGATAGTACTTTTCAACCACACAAGATTGAACAGGGTTTTTCAACAGGGATGCTACAAAAGTAGAGCGACATAGACAGCAAAATGACGCCATATTTCTTGACGCTCTTTTGACATTTCTCTTCAGTAAGGTTTGCCATTTCATGATAGAAAGATTTACGAGACAATAACAAGTCGAAATTATGCAAATTTCCTAACGAAATTCGGAGTCGGTGGTCTCAACGTTAAGAGCGCCACTACAAGTTTATGGTCGTCATAATAGAATAGAATCCAGTAAGACAAAGAAGTGCCCGTAGTCTCGAGAATATTGCTGCGGCTAAGGCTTCAGCTGCAGGAAGCCCAAATATGTCTCTTACACGTCGTTATCAATCGTTAGGAATCTCAATGACGTCATTGTGGCGAATTTTTGCGAAAAGATCCTGACCTACATACATCCTTACAAGATTAAACTGACGCAAGAACTGAAGCCGCTTGGCCACCAGAAGCACCATATGTTTGTTAATTGGGTTGAGCAACAACTTGAAAATAATTCGGATTTTCATCGAAAAATCATATTTAGCGATGAAGCTCATTTCTGGCTAAATGGCTTCATCAATAAACAAAATATGCGGTATTGGTCAGACAGCAAACCACACGTTCTCCATGAGTCATCATTGCATCCCGAAAAAATTGCTGTTTGGTGTGGTTTATGAGCCGGCGGCGGCGACATTGGGCCGTACTTCTTCCGTGATGATCAAGATCGGCACATTACAGTGAATCGATCCCCGTTTTACGATAGCTGAATATTTTTGGCTTCAATTGGATGATATGGACTTGGAGGACATGTGGTTTCAACAGGATGACGCCACAACCCACACAGCGAATGTCACGATCAATTTATTGGAAACCAAGTTTGGAGAACGTGTTATCTCACTAAATGGTTCAGTCGCCTGGCTGCCTCGGTCGTTTTGATGCCGTTAGACTATTTCCTGTGGAGCTATGTCAAGTCTATGTTCTATGCTAACAAGTCAGCGACAATTAATGAATTTCGTATTTCGTATGAACTTAAAATTACAGCAGTATCGCCGATTAATGCTTGAAAACCGTCGAAAATTGGGTTCAACTTCTGGACTTCTGCAAGCGTGTCCGTGGTGGCTATGGATAAGAAATCGAGTTCCATACATAATGGCATTGAACGTACTTTTACAGGAATAAAGAATTTCATTGATATCTAAAACCGTTTTTATTTTCTTTTAAAAACAACTTTTTTAGAGCTCTTATTGAAAAACCCGATATATGGTTTTTTAAATTCTTTCCATTTCACCCACTTAAACTTAATCCATCCTTAAAAATGGAACAATGTAAGATTCAAGCTTGAAATTGCTTACACAAAAGCACCTCCTGGGCCGTCAATAGTCAATCTGGAGGAAACAATTGAGCTGATCTTTGGAATTCCATCAAAAACATAACAGCGTATAACAGTAACTTAGTGAACACCTTATAGGGCTTCTTCGACATGTTCAGATCCCAGGCCTGGAAGGAGCGGTTTATCCGGCTCCCCGTCCTTGGAGTTATACTAAGGATATGGCCCTCCAGGTTGAGGTTGTGCCGTCGGGGTGACTTCCTGGCCACGTAAAAAATACCTTTAGTTGCGAAGCACCAACAAGCCCCGGATACGAACGGATTCACTGTTTTCACGCAAACGAAATGAGGACAACGAACTTCGGGTCTGTACGTGGAATGTAAGGTCCCTTAACAGACTACGGGAAAGATCTCTTCTCCAAATTATATAACGGCGATGAAGAACCGAATTCCGTTGTAAGGAAGATAGAACCACTCAACCTAGGCGACGTAGATCAACCATTCCTCCTAACCGACCTATAGACGAGGTAAAGATAGCTATATCTAAACTGAAGTCAAACAAAGCTGCTGGAGCTGACGGCATCGCTGCCAAACTATTTAAGGCAGAAGGCGTTGACTTGGTTGGGAGCATGCCCCAACTCATCTGCAAAATATGGTCGGAAGAAAGCATGCCCGATCAGCGGAATCTCAATGTCTAGCTTTGGCATCCCTGTCAAACTTATACGTTTGTGCAGAATGACGATAGAGAATGCATGCTGTTCAAGATCAGAAAAGATCTTACCGATGCATTTGATGTCAAAAAAGTTTTTAGACAAGGCGATGCACTGTCATGGGACTTCTTCAACATCGTTCTGGAAAGAATTGTGCAAAACTCAACCGTCAACACTAGAGGCACAATCTTCCAAAGGTCCACCCAACTACTCGGATACGCCGATGATATTGACATAATTGGAAGATCAAAGCGTGATTTCAGTGGAGCGTTTTTGAGCATTGCGACGGAAGATAAGAAGATGGGTTTAGTGGTCAATGAGGGCAAGACCAAGTATGTGCTGTCATCAAAAAAGGTCACTGAACAATGACGTCTTGGACAAAACGTCACCATGGACAGCTATAACTTTGAGGTAGTTGAGGACTTTTTTTACCTAGGCACCGCTAGAAACTCAGACAACGACACCAGCGCTGAAATCAAACGAAGAATAACTCTTGCAAATCGCTGCTTCTTTCGACTTAAAAGGCAATTGAGAAGTAGTCTTCTCTCGAGCATCTAAAATCACCATCTATAAGACACTCATCATCCCGGTTCTCATTTATGGCGCTGAGGCCTGCACCCTGTCAAAGAAAGATGAGAGCGTCTTAGGATACTTCGAGAAAAAAATTCTTCGGGTGATTTTTGGTCCCGTACGCATAGATGGAGAATGGAGAAGAAGATATAACGACGAACTGTACGGACTGTACATCGACACTGACCTAGTTAGCAGAATTAAAGTCCAACGGCTTAGATGGCTAGGTCATGTAGAGCGGATGGACATCAACGCTCCAGCCCGGAAGGTCTTCGAATAAAATCCCGAGGGACGGCGCAGTAGAGAAAGACCGCTACTCAGGTGGCGCACCCAGGTGGGAGAGGACCTCAACCAACTTGGCGTGCGAAACTGGAGACAGCCAGCTAGGGACCGAGCTGGCTGGAGACGCTTGTTGGTTGAGGCCCAGGTCCGCCCCGGACTGTAGCGCCACCTTAAGTAAGTAAGTAAGTAAGATCTTGGAAAAAACCCAGGAACTTCAAATCGATACCCACCATATCTTTATCGATTTTAAAGTCGCGTACGACAGCATCCATAGGGAAGAGCTCTACAGAGCTAGTTTTGGCATCCCTGTCAAACTTATCCGTTTGTGCAGAATGACGATGGAGAATGCACGCTGCTCTATATCAAGGTCGGTAAAGATCTCACCGATGCATTTGTGTCAAAAAAGGTTTTAGACAAGGCGATGCACTGTCATGCGACTTCTTCAACATCGTTCTGGAAAGAATTGTGCAAAACTCAACCGTCAACACTAGAGGCACAATCTTCCAAAGGTCCACCCCACTACTTGGATACGCCGAGTCCGTCTTGGACGTAGTTGAGGACTTTTTCTACCTAGGCACCGCTAGAAACACAGACAACGACACCAGGGCTGAAATCAAACGAAGAATAACTCTTGCAAATCGCTGCTTCTTTGGACTTAAAAGGCAATTGAGAAGTAAAGTCCTCTCTCGAGCATCTAAAATCACCATCTATAAGACACTCATCATCCCGGTTCTCATTTATGGCGCTGAGGCCTGAACCCTGTGAAAGAAAGATGAGAGGCCCAGGTCCGCCACGGACTGTAGCACCACCTTAAGTAAGTATGTACCAGTAACTTAGTATCTTCACTGATTGGTCCTTAAATTGCATCAAATTAATCCGGATTTTCATAGAAATATTATCTTCAGTGATAGAGACCATTTTCGAATATTGATAAACAGAATTGTGACTTATGGTGCTCAAATAATCCGATAACGGCGTACCACCCAAAATATTCGTTATTTTGATATCAAAAAATTTGCAGTGAATGTATCACAGTAAATTTTAACAATTTCGGGGTTTATAGTTCAAATTTTAGTAATAACGTAATTTTATCTTAGTAAAAGTGCCCCCAAAATATTTTATCGAAAACCGTTCTCAACAGTTTCAAGATGCAATCAGAAAATACTGCCTCTGGCATGTTGGGTTCCAAACGCCACCAGCAAAAAACCCCTGTTTTAATGGGGAATGTTGACATCCAAATGTTGTAAAACATCAGGCACGAAAGCAAGCGGAGCTACCCAGAAGGGCAAAAGCTACTCACATAAGCTCTATGATCAGAAAGACGAACACTGACCAGGTTTAGAAGCAGAAACAAAGTGCGAAAGTTCAATGAACATGTGAAACGAAATTTACAAGTAGGTACCTAACCTCGAACCGAAGGCTGCAAGTACGAATGTAAAAACATTATAGCAGAACCGCAGGCAATGCTGAGGGTATGGAACGACCACTTTTGCAGACCCTATAACGGTGTAAACTAACCGAATTCCACTATCAGGTAAGATGATCCATTCAACCATTCAACATAGACGACGAAAACCAACAATCCCATCTTCCCAACTTAGATGAAGTAGGGATTGCCATATCTAAGCTGAAGTCTAACAAAGCCGCTGAATCGGATGTTTAATACCGAGGATTTCAAGGCAGTTATTGGCATTTGGCAAATAATTTGGTTACGAGTATGCACCAACTTATCTGCAAAATATAGTCGGAATTAAGCATGCCCTGCCCAACAAATGGATACTGATACTGAAAAAAGGGGACGCGCTTAGCTGTATCACCTATAGACGAATCGGTCTCCTTGACATCGCATACAAAATCTTCTCTGCATTAATATTTGAACGTCTAAAGCTCATCGTCATCATCAAAAGATCCCTATCATCAGTGTGGATTGAGACCAAAAAAGTAGACAGTCGATAAAATATTTACATTACGACAGATCCTGAGTTTAGTGTTTATACATGCTGTAATGAAGAAAGGACCTACAACACCGAAGCCTCGTCGAAAAGTCATCATTGACAGACGTAACTTTGAGGAAGTTAAGGACTCTGTCTGCTTATAGGCTCCGCTATTTTTTTTATAATAATCACACACTCAAAGGGATATTACTACCCCTTTTATGCAGACTCAGTGTGGGCACAAGGAAAAGGAGAGAGGGTTTGAAAGGAGATGTCGGTGCACTTTGGTTTTGAATTTCTAAATATTGCAATGGCTAGGAAAAACAGAGTGCGGTAAGGCATTCGCGTAGTACGGCTAAAGAACGAATCTCTGTATTTGACAGTACGGCCTAAGTTGGACTCTAGGGTATTACGGTTGAACTGTTTAAGGAAAGGAATGAAACTGGCTATTTTACTAGATCATAAACCGGTAAAATAACAGGAAAATAGGTTCAGGCAACAAACCTTACGACGATGTTCAAGCGAAGTAAATGAACTTATGATGATATTATCATCTATCAATTTAAATTTTCTACGTTCTAAGTAAGTTGCAGGAGCACCTGCCCAGAGATGTGAGTTATACTCAAGCTTTGGACGTATATAAGTGTTGTAGATAACAGCCAGATCAGGAAGGATTTTTGCGCCATTTTTGGCGACATCGCGTATGGGTTTGTTTCACAAGAGGTAATTGGTGAAGCATTAAATTCCACGCGGTGTTTTAATCCCCTTTGAACAATGCTGTTTAGGTCGCAATTTAATGGGCTTATCATAATTTGTCGTTGCAGTTCCTCACCCGAAGAAGAGAGATATAAGTCTGAAAACGAATATGAAAAGCTAAGAGTATTATCATCAGCGAAACAATGTATTGGATTAGAAGTTGCAGACAGGAGATCATTAATAAAAATGAGAAAGAGTGTTGGAGATAGAACAGAGCCCTGGGGCACACCAGCATTTATTTTATTGTTTTCAGACTTGAATCCATCCAATACTACTTGTATTGAATGATCCGAAGGTAATTTCTAATCCAATAAAGCAAAGATTCGTGAATGCAGAAAACAACACCAGCGTTGAAATCAAACGAAGAATTACTTACTGCTAACAGCTGCTTCTTTGGGCTAAGAAATACATTCCTGCAACGCCACCTTTAGTAAGTAGGCAATAATATACGAGGCTTTTCAAAATGAGCCTGTTATTGGGAAAGCACTTTGTAACGTTCGTCATAACTACCGATAACTATAAAATGAACAACAAAAGGACAATTTTAGTTTTTCGACCATTTAAATTTTCAGCAATGTATTTTTATACCATTGAAATACATAATAATGCGACTTAATTTCGTAGTAAAACTTACCTTACAACTCTTGAAAATATCTTCTTAAAATAAAACAAAACATGATACTCCAAAATTTAAGTCTAAGACACTACTTTATACCATTCGTTAAAAACTCACAAAATCCGTTTTTTTTCAAATACATTCTGAATCAGAATACAGTATTTCTATATACCTTCTACTTAATGTCTTACTTTGTATCCTAATGATTAATTCTAACATGATTCACACTTCTTCCAGTCTCAAGTGTCTCAAGTTTCAGGTTTTTCGATCATTGACGTTTCACACGATGCAAACTCATGTATCTCACATCCAACTCTAAACGTTGAAGTACGATCGACGGCGCCAAACACTCATAAATGTCACATATAAAATCTCTTCAACGATTATAACAATATAATAATAATTATTATTATTTCCTCTCAAGTTTCCCTCTCGAGAATCTCCTCGAAGCGCAGTAAAATGCTTAACGCTCTTTATATAGAAAAACCATAATCATATGAAATTAAGTAATAAAATTTAATATTTTTATTTACCGAATGCGTGTCTGCAACTGGATTCTCATACTCACTACGTTCTATTGTTGCTTTTAAGGCTTAAGAGTCTCTTGTGCATGTCACGGACTCTTACAATTTTTGAAAGACTCAACTTGACTTTGATATCAAAAATAAATGAAATGAAAAAAAATAATCAATCCCACCAACTACGATCATTTGCTGTTGATTGATATTCCTGACGGAGATTTTTCAATTTCAATTTGATCGAAAACGATCAAATGAACCGAAATCTTCAGTCAGTCAGTCCATCGCACATGACAGCTAAAAACAAAAAAGAGAGAGTCTAGCGAGCCCACACGCATAGAATCTCGACATCAGACCTAATAATGCGCCCATCAGCTCGAAACTCTCAATAATTCTGAGTCTGAATGGGTCGATTCGTGTCATGAAGCCCGATCAATTGAATCGTTTAGTTTTGATTTTCAATTTATTCACATCATAAATGAAAATGGGTTTGGATGGTGGCGGGGCGATGCGATGGATTGACTTTCGAAACATGAGCTGCGTTGATTGGAATTGGGAGTCTTCTATACCTACTTTCTTATATAGGTACTTTTTGATTTAACCATCAAAATACAAGGGGTGCGTTCGTAAGTTGTAGTCGTACCTTTATAAATATCCGATTTCCGGAACTTCAATTTTAATGGATTATCCTTTCATCCGTCGTCATCGTCGTCGTCGTCGTCGTCGTTGTAGTTATCGGAAGTGTCCTTGATTAGCATTTTTTTTTGTATTTTCAATTTGAGAACTAAATTAGTTCCTTACAACGAGAGTATCTACCTACTTGAATATTTGCTGTGCAGTCAAACAAAGTCAGCGATGGAAGCCGGCGATGTGTGGGTTCTGATTAAGATTCATTGAACGTTTTATTGGTTTTAAAAGTCTCATGTTCTTAGTTGTTTATTGTGACAACTTACAATTAAAATTTCTTAAAGGTAAATGTACCTACAACTTGTGTTCGAAGACCGAATAAAAGAAGTAGATATTTTTGTGTAGGTGAGGTAGATGGATGTTGTTGGTTAATTTTTTTAAAAATCTTAGATTGTATGCTATGAATATGTTACCTCAAAAAATTAAATATAATTTTGAAGCTGAACCTGCTTAAAGTTTTAAGACTAATGCGTTTCTGAAAGTCACACCAGAAGTTCTAGCAATGCTCATCAGCAACTCTGAGTCCAATTTTGGACGCATTTCCAAGTAAAGAGAATATTTTGTTAGCTGCACTTCACGAATGTGAAATTCTTTACCTTTAGGTACTTTTTTAAGACTTATGCGTTTCTGAAAGTCACACCAGTAGTTCTAGGAATGCTCATCAGTATAACACTGAGTCCAATTTTTGACGTATTGCCATGTAAAGAGAATATTTCGTTAGCCGCACTTCAAGAATGTGTAATTCTTTGCCTTTAGGTAATTACTTAAGACTTATGGCTTTCTAAAAGTCACAATACTAGTTCTAGCAATGCTCATCAGTACAACTCTGAGTCCAATTTTGGACGCATTGCCAAGTAAAGAGAATATTTCGTTAGCCGCACTTCACGAATGTGGAATTCTTTATCTTAGCTTACTTAATGTGGCACTACTAGTTCTGAGTGAATTAGTGTGTCACCCAACAAATATCTCCATCTAGCTCGGTCCCTAATTGGGCGAGGTCATTTTCCACTAGCGGGTGCCACCTGATCCGCGTTCTTATTCTATTACTGCTTTACTCTGTGGGTGTGTATTTGAAGACTTTCCGGGCCAGATCATTGGTTTTCATACGCTTTACGTGACTAAGCCATTTCAGTCGTTGGACTTTTACCCTTCTGGCTAAGTCTATCTCGCTGTACATCCCGTAGAGTTCATCCTTATATCTTCTCCTCGACTCACCTTCAATGCATCATAAGGGACAGTAGATCACGCGAAGAACTTTTCTATAGAAGGTGCTTTAATCAGATCTTGTCACAGTCTATGCTTTTACACCGTATAGCAGGACGGGGATACTGAGGTTCTTATATAGCGACACTTTGGTCCCTCGGAAGAGGGTTTGTTACTCAATTCCTTTCTAAACCCAAAAAAACAGCGGTGAGCAAGATTAGTTCTTCGTTCTCAGCGCTTTATGATT